>NC_041380.1:379836372-379848873 GCF_002162155.2 Triticum dicoccoides | reverse complement strand
AGATTCTCTAGCATGTTTCTTTTAACTTGAGATTCTCTAGCATGTTTCTTTTGTTCTATTTAACAAATCATTTAGTTTAATGCATATTGCATAGATATTGTACATCCAATCCAATTTACGGCGGTAATTTTAAAATAGAAAATCAAAATAGCTCTACATTCCAGGTCATAAATGCTTGCACTTGTTGTACTAGGATATAAATAGATACTATTTTCCAAAAGAAAAGTATATCCAATTGAACTCTCACGATCAAAGAGACGCGTTTGCCCCTGGCGTAAGGTAAAACCGGGCACATCCTCACAAACATTTTTTGCGTTAGAATGCTAAACGTCATAGTATATGCTTGTATGACCTCTTTGGGTCGTACAATTTTTGAAGAATTTTTTCCCATGAACCAGTGAGTTTCTTCCTCAAATAATAGGGTTACGGTTGGCAACAAGCAACCGATCAATACGAGGGTTTTGGCTCATCCAACAAGCAGTGGACGAGCCTTTTCTACAAGAGCTTGCGAAACAATCAACAACCTTATTTTGTTTACGACTAATTTTCGTCAAGACAAACTCGCGAAGTTTCAAGAGTCGACGAATCTCCAATATAAGATGACCCATAAGCAAAACGATCACAAGAGCTTCCAATCAAAGCATTTAGAGCAGTCGATTTGGACAATATATAACTGGTAGGGCAGACCATCCTCATGAGAGAGCCAAACCCTCCATCATTGAATGTAGCTCGGCTTGAGTTGCATCATTGCAATGACACAAGTGGCGACATGCCGCGAAGACCACGTTACCTGACGTTTCTCGCGAAATCATTCCACCTGACTGGAAGGTGGTGTGCTCTTGTCATTCTGGCACACATTTCCCTGGAGAAGGTAGCCTGACTAAAGGATTTCTCGGTCTGAACCAAAGCCAAAGCTAGCCGAAGAACACTTTCGTTGATCGGTGAGTCTTCCTCATGCACCACCAGATTGTCACAGACCTCGTCCTGGAGATCGAGTTGCTTTGTGTCAGACAAAGATGATATCAAACTGCTAAACCCTAGCACCACAGCAGGGATCCCGCGGTGCGAGGGAATTAGTAATAGCGACCCTTACCGTAGAGGCGGCCAAATTCGAGAAGGAAACTCAACGGCGATGCTATCTCCGAGAGGAGACTAAACCCTAGCCAGTGCGTAGTGGAAACATAAATTGTTTTTATTTTAATAAAAACCGGAGGATTTGACTACTAAGGATTTATTTTTCCCTATAGAAACTTTTTGGATCACATGGTTTGGGTTACTAAATTCGTTTGGAATCCATTTCCTCGATAGCAGAACGAGCTCAAATTTCACACTCTACCTCTCTCTAAATTCTCAATCCTTTATTTTTTTTCTATTCTAAGTCTTAAAATTCCTGCAATCCATAAAGAACGTAAAATGTAGACTATCATTTTTATCATTTATGAAACTAGGCAGCAAATGTGGCGCGCAACTGACGGAGGACACTATGCACGCGCGGGCATGCTCCAAAGTCCAAACCTAGGCAAGGACACCCTACGAGCGCTGCAATGCAATACCGCCCTCGCCTCCCTGCACCGAAGCCCACAGGATGATCGATGGTGCTGGAGCCACACTGACAAGATCGTCGACCAATAATAACCCGCCCGGGCGCGTGCAGCCGCAAGATCCGCCCGCCCCCGCGCCCGAAATATCACCCGTCACCTAGCTAGCTACCCAGCCCAGCCCGAGCATGGCATCGGAAAACTGACGGAGACGCGCGGTGTTACTTCCTGGCGCCGATGGCTCCGAGCTTGCGTACTGAACGGGGACAGGAGTGACAATGAGACAATGTAGCAGGTGAGGCCTCAACGGCCGGCAATTAAGCGCGGCGTTAGCCGACGACAATGGCCTAAGCAAACTGCAAAGGATCAATGCCGCGGACGGAGTGCCATCATTGGCAGGACGGGGACGTCCGGCGCCACGTCACTGGCAGGGCGAGCCATGGCGGGTGCGCTAGCGCCGTCTCTTTCCGCTCGACCCCGGTGAAACTGTAAGAGAAAGTAGTCTGTTCTGGTCTGCGCTGCAGAAAGTAGTGTCGGGTGGTGTAACCGATCAAGGTAAGCTAACACTTGCAGTGTGACACAAGGAGCCGACATGGAGACCGTGCATCTAGCCATCTGAACCTGGTAAAACTAGGCCCCAGCTACCTCCCTCCCGTGCTAATCCCTTGGACTGAGAAGTGGAGTGAGGCGATCGAGGTGCAGTGTAAGCGGAACGTCCCTACCGGTCGACACCTGTGCGCGCGAGTAAATCCTCATCAATGGCGGAAGGTGACTCGAGCAAACAACCCCTTAGACAAGTCACAATGGGAATAACTTAATTAGTAACATCACACATTTTAATACAAAATTGTTTATGTGGCAGCTAATTGATGAGGAGAGAGGGGTTTGTGGTAACTTAGCTAGTTACTGTAACATCACACATTTCAATGCATAATGAGTCTATAGCCTAATAAATGAACTCTTTCATGATATCACTTATATGTTACTATCCACTATAAAGGTAGTAACATAGACTAATAACATCGGCAAATTACTACTCTATATAATGTTACTCCCCACTGTGAGCAGTCTGAATAGACAGCGAGTGAGAGATCCGCAGACGGATCGAGCATTGCGTGACGGCGACTAGTTCGGGGAAAAGGATCGTCTCAGATCCGGTGCAGTGCACTGCCCACTGCCGCGAGGGTAATTGGACAGTGCCATCCTATCATTACACATTTTTGGAACTCTTTTAAACCGTGCTACTCTGTTTTCTACCGTTTTTTATCTTCTTAATCTTAGTATACTTCAGTTGTCCTTCCGAGGTTTTCAGTTTTCTAAAGATATTTTCCATTTTCTGAAAACCGAAGACAGCCGAGAAGTCTTCGTGCACGTTCCCTCAAGGGTCAGTGCTTGGAGCCATAGTTGTCACCGATGAACTCTTGAATCATGTGAAGCACCTGTCACCAGATATCGCTATTGCATATGCACGACAAGAAATCATAATCTCGCCCACCAAGGAGATGGCATGAATGAACGTTGGAAATCCGTAGAATACGTCCAAACGGATGAACTCAAGAAAGATCGAAGCCCAAAAGACAAGCTCAAAGGAGAAGCGTCGGAATCCTCCCGAGTGCCACAACCACCAGGACTAAAAAACCTAACCTAAAGACTAGCCGGAGCGGAAGCACCGCGATTCTCTTTCCCACAATCGGCCGCTGGAGCGGTAAATATAGGCAAGGTGAATACACGGGCTCATCGACAAAGCCTAGAAAAGAACTAATTTTCCATAGTCGCCGAGGGGAGGGAAGAAACAAGATGGCATATGCATATATTGGTTGTCAAGTAAAAGTACTCCCAAAAAGAAAACAAGAATATGAGAAAACCGAAGGGAGATAAGCTTCTTGAAAAACCGGCTTCATTCATTAGTCAAACTAGATGGATACCCCGCGCGTTGCAGCGGGATATGTAGTAGGCTTCCAAGTGCCCAAATCGTTAATTTTTTCTCAAGGTTACAAATATTGCATTGGTCTCTTTTGGTTCGTTCGTAAGAAATTGGGATGCGGTTAAGTACACACTAAACATAAACAACGACTGTCGTGGAATTATCACGGCAAATGTCCTAGTGAAAGGACTTAGTCGTGGAGCCATCGCAACTAGGAAGTTTAAAGGGGTTAATCGGGATAAAGGACACGAGAGGTTTATACTGGTTCGGCCCCTTGCGGTGAAGGTAAGCCTAGTCCAGTTGATGTGGTATTGCTAGGGTTCGATGACCAAGGAGCGAATACGCTAGCTTGTCTCTCGATCTGTTGTTTCTTGCCCTAAACCGCCACCGGGTCGTCCCCTTATATACACGGGTTACGCCCTGCGGCCTACAAATTCCTGGCCGGCTCATACAACGTGTCCGGCTCGGTGACATCTCTTACATGCCTTGCATTAGAAGTCTATTCATACAGGGCGGTTTATACTTACGGGCCTTAAGCCGCCTCTGGGCTTGGGCCTATTATAAGACTTATTATAAACCGTCACCTTGTATACTCTTCGGGCTTCATTCACGTAGCCCGCCGTTGCGGTTGACCCGGCCCCTCCTGGGCGGGTCATACCTGGTGGCTGGTAGTCATATCCCCAACATTAGGCCCCAGGTTGATTTGAACTCTGTTCATGTCAATCTTCAACACTTAGAAGAAATCCATCTTCCACTGCTTGTAAAAGCTCTGTAACCCGCCATGAAGACACCTTCAGAAAATTTGGAAACCCTCCACGACGTCATCTTAATGGATCCTTATCTTAAATGCCTTTCGAAAATCGAGGCGTCTAATTAGCTGGATAATCAACATTTTGGCCTTCCTCGTTCTTTGTGCCTGCCTGTTCACCTATCTCCTTATAAATAGGCACGGCTGGTCTTCCTCATTCTTCTTCTTCTTTCTCTCGCAACCCCTCTATCGCCCAAACTCCGCCGCCGCCGCAGCGCTCACCGTCATCCTCAACCTTGGCCGCTGCGTCAACCTGAGCTTGTCCCGAGAACAGCGGTGATCCTACGTAGTAGAACTGCGTCTGTAAGTTCTTGCTTTTCCGCACCTTAGATCCGCATTAGGGTTTGCAAGTTCTTCTGTGTTCTTCGCTGTTCATTACAGATTCTTCGTAGTTTCTCCACCGCATCCTCTTTTGATCTAAAATAAGTATGGAACTCATGCGGTAGCTATTTCGCATCAATTTTAGATGCTAGTAGATCCCCGTTTCTTGTACAAAGGCCTCCTTAGAACTGATGAACTCCTCTGTACTGGTTTTTTAGGTCTATATTTATTTTCTCTTTTTGAACAATCTTGATCCAAAATAATAGCAACATCTTGTGAAACTTGTTTATCTCAGTACTTAGCCAATTTTTGTCGCTGGCAACTTTTGAATACTTTTAGTCATGGCGGCTTATCATGCCGGCTCATTTTTCCTTTATATATCGTTAGCCCTTACTTAAGCCGCCATTACGCATCTCTATTGCAGATATTAACCTGTGATTCCACCATTTAACTTAACCGACAAAATACTTCCTTTTTAGCTTGTCCTCTCACCATGCCGCCAAAGACGACGACAGTTTGCAACTGGGTCCCTTCCACAGTCACTGACGCCACTCTGAAGGATTTTGTTATCATTGGGTTTTTACCAGAGAAGAGCATTATGTCTTATCGCGCCCCTGACCCGGCCGAAGAAAAACCTCAGCCCAAGGATGGTGAAGTCATCGTCTTTACTGATCATATGAACCGGGGTTTTTCACCACCCGGCTCAAAATTCTTCAGAGATGTTCTGCATTTTTTCAATCTTCATCCACAAGATTTTGGACCCAACTCCATATCAAACATCTGCAATTTTCAAGTTCTCTGCGAGGTTTATCTTCAAGAAGAACCTACTGTTGAACTCTTCAGAGAGTATTTCTATTTGAACTGCCAGAATGAATACACCAACGGCCCCAGCTTGGAACTTGGTGGAATTTCGATTCAGCACAGACGGGATGATGTCTTTCCCTTAGTAGTCTTACCAAGCCATCCCAAGGATTGGAACAAAACTTGGTTTTATTGCAAAGACACGTCGCCAGCTGATGAAAAACCAATGCCGGGTTATCGTGCGGAGCGTCTTGACGCTAAGTTTTCACTCCCTGACAAGCTTTCAGCCGCTGAACATAAGAAGCTCATCCCAACCATCAAAAGGGTTCAAGCCTTGTTGAGAAATGGCTTAACTAGAGTTGACTTGATCCACTGTTGGATCACATGGCGGGTCATCCCTCTGAGCCGCCGATCTGACTTGATGTATAACTATGCCGGAGGCCCAGATGACCCTCTGCGTCATAGTTCTCTACAACTGACTGAAGAGGCCATTGTTGAAATGTCAACCACTCTTGTCAACAGTAAGTATGAAGACTGCATCAAAGTAGGATTGAATCCTTTCTGCAAACTTAACCCGGCACCAGAGGTAAATCCCTTTGACTCCTCTTTTTTTTTCAGTAGTTAAGTACTTGCATGATTTTTAACCTGTTATTTGCCTACAGGCCAAATCTGACTTTTGGAAGGCCAAATATGATCATGAAGCCGCCAAGAAAGCTAGAGCCGCCGCCATAGCCACTAAGAAGATGACCCAGAAATCTAAGATGAAAACAACTGCTTCTGATATGTTCAAGTTGGATGATGTTTCTGAGTCGGAGGTAGCCCTTGACTCTCTTGGCCTGCTTTTTAACAATCTTATTGACACTGACTATTATCAGGATGACACGGGGGCCAGCTAGGAAGTATAAGAAGAGGTAATTATTTCCTCTGACTCAGAACCTTTGCCAAGACAGAAACCTCGACTGGTAACCTGGAAAGTAAGGTTTTCACACCCTTTGGCTTATTTGGATCCTCATTTTCTTTTGAAAAAGTAGCAACATGAGAGCCGCCGTCAGACCCGGACCAGTGACGACAATGAACTGCCCTCCGGCTTACCGAAAACTCCTCGAAAATGCCAAAATGAGGTTTCCTTCACCTTTGACTTTTGCCTTTATTAATGAATCTATTTCCTTGCTCTTTTTAATTGTGATTTCACTTTTGCAGGAGGTCTCTCGTTCTTCTGGTGATTCTTCACAAACTCAACTTCCGGCTTTCAAGACTGCCCCTGGGTAAAGATAATTATCCTTCTTCTGCATCTTTATGTCCGTATCATTATACTGATTCATCAAATTCCTCTTAGTGGTCAAGCAAAACCTAAGAAGGCAAGGGTAATTAAGCCGATTGAAGACCCAAAAGTCGTTGAACCTGCATCACTGACTCCTGCCCCGGGACAACCAGAAGCACTAGAAGACCCTACTGTGAATATTCAAATAGATCCTCCTGAGCCATCTCTTGACGAGACCATTCTCAATCCCTCTACCGTCGAACCGTCAAGCTCAACTAACCCGATGGTGACTTATGACAATGATGTTCTGATCACTGGTAGTAGATTTGTTGAGCCAGGCAATCCAGCGGTACTGGCCAGACACTCCGCCAAGCAAGAGGCTTTAGAAAAGCAGAAAGTTCGCTTTGACATCTCTCACTATGCTCACCTGAGTATTAGTGATGTGCTATCTGGCTACCTTAGTCACGTGCATTCTAGCCGTGACTCTGAAATTGAGATGGTCAAACAACTGCAATTAAAATATGAGGTATGATCTTCGGCTTTCATTAGCTTATATGCTCTGCCAGCCCCCCAAGTCTCCTGATTATGATAAACTTGAATGATCTGTAGACTTGTGATATAGGTTGACGTTCTGACCTAGATCTTTCCAAGTCCGGTTTAAAATGTTTAATTGGATTTATCTGATTAGCATAATTTCACCTGTAGTCCCCAAGGGCCAGCTTAATTCATCATGAATGAGCCGGTACTTAACTTCATAGCTGTCTTGAATCAGTCCAAACTAGTATTGTCATCCGGCTCAAGAGGAAAAAAACCTTCTGAATATCATGCATTAGCCACCAAGTGCCAAGCATTGCTACTTGTAAAACACTTGGGACTTGTTTTTAGAAGAGTCATTTTTACATTTAAAAATTGCTTTGGCAAACATTAGCCCCCAAGTGCCGAGTGGTCTTGCTTTGCAAAGCACTTGGGACTTTTATCATTATGACATTTATTGGAATAAACTTTGACACACCTGTGCATGTTTGTAGACTGCCATAATTGACTTGGATTCTCAACTGACTAATGCGAAAACCCGGTTGGCGGCTCAAGAGACTGAGATAAAGAATACTGATTCCAAACTCCAGTTGAGCCTTGAAGGAAATATGCCCTAGAGGCGATCATAAAGATATTATTTATTTCCTTATATCATGATAAATGTTTATTATTCATGCTAGAATCGTATTAACTGGAAACATAATACATGTGTGAATACATAGACAAACAGAGTGTCACTAGTATGCCTCTACTTGACTAGCTCGTTGATCAAAGATGGTTATGTTTCCTAACCATAGACATGAGTTGTCATTTGATTAACGGGATCACATCATTAGGAGAATGATGTGATTGACTTGACCCATTCCGTTAGCTTAGCACTTGATCGTTTAGTTTGTTGCTATTGCTTTCTTCATGACTTATACATGTTCCTATGACTATGAGATTATGCAACTCCCGGAGACCGGAGGAACACTTTGTGTGCCACCAAACGTCACAACATAACTGGGTGATTATAAAGGTGCTCTACAGGTGTCTCCGAAGGTACTTGTTGGGTTGGCGTATTTCAAGATTAGGATTTGTCACTCCGATTGTCGAAGAGGTATCTCTGGGCCCACTCGGTAATGCACATCACTATAAGCCTTGCAAGCATTGCAACTAATGAGTTAGTTGCGAGATGATGTATTACGGAACGAGTAAAGAGACTTGCCGGTAACGAGATTGAACTAGGTATTGAGATACCGACGATCGAATCTCGGGCAAGTAACATACCGATGACAAAGGGAACAACGTATGTTGTTATGCGGTTTGACCGATAAAGATCTTCGTAGAATATGTAGGAGCCAATATGAGCATCCAGGTTCCGCTATTGGTTATTGACCGGAGACGTGTCTCGGTCATGTCTACATAGTTCTCGAACCCGTAGGGTCCGCATGCTTAAAGTTCGATGACGGTTATATTATTAGTTTATGTGTTTTGATGTATTGAAGGTAGTTCGGAGTCCCAGATGAGATCTAGGACATGATGAGGAGTCTCGAAATGGTCGAGACGTAAAGATCGATATATTGGACGACTATATTCGGACATCGGAAAGGTTCCGAATGATTCGGGTATTTATCGAAGTACCTGGGAGTTACGGGAATTCGCTGGGGAGTGTATGGGCCTTATTGTGCTTTAGGGGAAAGAGAGAGAGGCAAGCCGCCCCCCCAAGGCCTCGTCCGAATTGGACTAGGGGGAAGGGCTGCGCCCCCTCCTTCCTTCTCTTCTCTTTTTCCTTTCCTTCTCTCCTACTCCTACTACTTGGAAGGGCTCCTAGTTCTACTAGGAAAGGGGGAATCCTACTCCCGGTGGGAGTAGGACTCCCCTAGGGCGTGCCATAGAGAGGGCCGGCCCCTCCCCTCCTTCACTCCTTTATATACGTGGCCAGGGGCACCCCATAGACACAACAATTGATCTCTTGATGTCTTAGCCGTGTGCGGTGCCCCCCTCCACCATAATCCACCTCGATCATATCGTAGCGGTGCTTAGGCGAAGCCCTACGTCGGTAGAACATCATCATCGTCACCATGCCACCGTGCTGACAAAACTCTCCCTCAACACTCGGCTGGATTGGAATTCGAGGGACGTCATCAAGTTGAACGTGTGTAGAACTCGGAGGTGCCGTGCGTTCGGTATTTGATTGGTCGGATCGTGAAGACGTATGACTACATCAACCGCGTTATGCTAACGCTTCCACTTTCGGTCTACGAGGGTACATGAGCACACTCTCCTCTCTCGTTGCTATGCATCACCATGATCTTGCGTGTGCGTAGGAAATTTTTGAAATTACTACGTTTCCCAACAGTGGCATCCGAGACAGGTTTTATGCGTTGATGTAATATGCACGAGTAGAACACAAGTGAGTTGTGGGCGATATAAGTCATACTACTTACCAGCATGTCATGCTTTGGTTCGGCGGTATTGTTGGATGAAGTGGCCCGGATCGACATTACGCGTACGCTTACGCGAGACCGGTTTTACCGTCGTGCTATGAACACAGGTGACTAACGGGTGTCAGTTTCTCCAACTTTAGTTGAACCAAGTGTGGCTACGCCCGGTCCTTGAGAAGGTTAAAACAACACTAACTTGACAAACTATAGTTGTGGTTTTGATGCGTGGGTAAGAACGGTTCTTGCTCAGCCCGTAGCAGCCACGTAAAACTTGCAACAACAAAGTAGAGGACGTCTAACTTGTTTTTGCAGGGCATGTTGTGATGTGACATGGTCAAGACGTGATGAGATATAAGTTGTTGTATAAGATGATCGTGTTTTGTTGAAGTTATCGGCAACTGGCAGAAGCCTTATGGTTGTCTCTTTATTGCATAATATGTAAGCGCCAAATAATTGCTTTACTTTATCGCTATGCGATAGCAATAGTTGCAAGAGCAATAGTTGGCGAGACGACCATGTGACGATACATTGATATAGATCAAGATGATGGAGATCATGGTGTCATGCCGGTGATGATGGAAATCATGACGATGCTTTGAAGATGGAGATCAAAGGCACAAGACGATGATGGCCATATCATGTCACATATTTTGATTGCATGTGATGTTTATCTTTTATACATCTTACTTTGCTTAGTTCGACGGTAGCTTTATAAGATGATCTCTCACTAATTATCAAGGTACAAGTGTTCTCTCTGAGTATGCACCGTTGCGAAAGTTCTTCGTGCTGAGACACCACGTGATGATCGGGTGTGATAGGCTCTACGTTCAAATACAACGGGTGCAAAACAGTTGCACACGCGGAATACTCATGTTAAACTTGACGAGCCTAGCATATAACAGATATGGCCTCGGAACACTGAGACCGAAAGGTCGAGCGTGAATCATATAGTAGATATGATCAACATAGTGATGTTCACCATTGAAACTACTCCATCTCACATGATGATCGGACATGGTTTAGTTGATATGGATCATGTGATCACTTAGAGGATTAGAGGGATGTCTATCTAAGTGGGAGTTCTTAAGTAATATGATTAATTAAACTTAAATTTATCATGAACTTAGTCCTGGTAGTATTAGCATATCTATGTTGTAGATCAATAGCTCGCGTTTAGCTCCCCTGTTTTATTTTTGATATGTTCCTAGAGAAAACTAATTTGAAATATGTTAGTAGCAATGATGCGGATTGGATCCGTGATCTGAGGTTTAACCTCATTGTTGCACAGAAGAATTATGTCCTTGATGCACCGCTAGGTGACAAATCTATTGCAGGAGCAGATGCAGATGTTATGAACATTTGGCTAGCTCATGTTGGAAATATGCCCTAGAGGCAATAATAAATTGATTATTATTATATTTCCTTGTTCATGATAATCGCTTATTATCCATGCTAGAATTGTATTGATAGGAAACTCAGATACATGTGTGGATACATAGACAACACCATGTCCCTAGTAAGCCTCTAGTTGACTAGCTCGTTGATCAATAGATGGTTACGGTTTCCTGACCATGGACATTGGATGTCGTTGATAACGGGATCACATCATTAGGAGAATGATGTGATGGACAAGACCCAATCCTAAGCATAGCACTAGATCGTGTAGTTCGTATGCTAAAGCTTTTCTAATGTCAAGTATCATTTCCTTAGACCATGAGATTGTGCAACTCCCGGATACCGTAGGAATACTTTGGGTGTGCCAAACGTCACAACGTAACTGGGTGGCTATAAAGGTACACTACATGTATCTCTGAAAGTGTCTGTTGGGTTGGCACGAATCGAGACTGGGATTTGTCACTCCGTGTGACGGAGAGGTATTTCTGGGCCCACTCGGTAGGACATCATCATAATGTGCACAATGTGATCAAGGAGTTGATCACGGGATGATGTGTTACGGAATGAGTAAAGAGACTTGCCGGTAACGAGATTGAACAAGGTATCAGGATGCCGACGATCGAATCTCGGGCAAGTATCGTACCGCTAGACAAAGGGAATTGTATACGGGATTGAGTAAGTCCTTGACATCGTGGTTCATCCGATGAGATCATCGTGGAACATGTGGGAGCCAACATGGGTATCCAGATCCCGCTGTTGGTTATTGACCGGAGAGTCATCTCGGTCATGTCTGCATGTCTCCCGAACCCGTAGGGTCTACACACTTAAGGTTCAGTGACGCTAGGGTTATAGAGATATTAGTATGCGGTAACTCGAAAGTTGTTCAGAGTCCCGGATGAGATTCCGGACGTCACGAGGAGTTCCGGAATGGTCCGTAGGTAAAGAATTATATATAGGAAGTGCTATTTCGGCCATCGGGACAAGTTTCGGGGTCATCGGTATTGTACCGGGACCACCGGAAGGGTCCCGGGGGTCCACCGGGTGGGGCCACCTGCCCCGGGGGGGGCACATGGGCTGTACGGGGTGCGCCTTGGCCTACATGGGCCAAGGGCACCAGCCCCTAGAGGCCCATGCGCCAAAGGGACAAGAGGAGGGGAGAGTCCTAAAGGGGGAAGGCACCTCCGAGGTGCCTTGGGGAGGATGGACTCCTCCCCCCCTTGGCCGCACCCTTCCTTGGAGGAAGGGGCAAGGCTGCGCCCTCCCCCTCTCCCTTGGCCCTATATATAGTGGGGGGAAGGGAGGGCAACCATACCTAAGCCCTGGCGCCTCCCTCTCCCTCCCATGACACATCTCCCTCCTCCCGCAGCGCTTGGCGAAGCCCTGTTGGAATCCCGCTACTTCCACCACCACGCCGTCGTGCTGCTGGATCTCCATCAACCTCTCCTCCCCCCTTGCTGGATCAAGAAGGAGGAGACGTCGCTGCTCCGTACGTG
>NC_041380.1:379833861-379834584 GCF_002162155.2 Triticum dicoccoides | reverse complement strand
CGGAGTCCCGGATGAGATCCCGGACGTCACGAGGAGTTCCGGAATGGTCCGGAGGTAAAGATTTATATATGGGAAGTCCTGTTTCGGACATCGGGACAAGTTTCGGGGTTATCGGTATTGTACCGGGACCACCGGAAGGGTCCCGGGGGTCCACCGGGTGGGTCCACCTGCCCCGGGGGGCCACATGGGCTGTAAGGGGGTGCGCCTTGGCCTAATGGGCCAAGGGCACCAGCCCCACATAGGCCCATGCGCCTAGGGTTCAAGGGGGCAAGAGTCCTAGGAGGGTAAGGCACCTCCTAGGTGCCTTTGGGGGGAGGGAAACCTCCCCTTGGCCGCCGCACCCCCTAGGAGATTGGATCTCCTAGGGCCGGCCACCCCCCTTGGCACCCCTATATATAGTGGGGGGAGAGGAGGGACTTCATACCTGAACGCCCTGGCCTTTGGTTGCCTCCTTCTCCCTCCTCAACACCTCCTCCACCTCCATAGTGCTTAGCGAAGCTCTGCCGGAGTACTGCAGCTCCATCAACACCACGCCGTCGTGCTGCTGCTGGTGCCATCTCCCTCAACCTCTCCTCCCTCCCTTGCTGGATCAAGAAGAGGAGACGTGGCTGTTCCGTACGTGTGTTGAACGCGGAGGTGCCGTCCGTTCGGCGCTGGTCATCGGTGATTTGGATCACGTCGAGTACGACTACATCATCACCGTTCTTTTGAACGCTTCCGTGC
>NC_041380.1:379801457-379832963 GCF_002162155.2 Triticum dicoccoides | reverse complement strand
GGCCCGGACCAACCTTACACGTACGCTTACGTGAGACCGGTTCCACCGACTAACATGCACTAGTTGCATAAGGTGGCTGGCGGGTGTCTGTCTCTCCCACTTTAGTTGGAGCGGAATCGATGAACAGGGTCCTTATGAAGGGTAAATAGAATTTGACAAATCACGTTGTGGCTTTAACGTAGGTAAGAAAACGTTCTTGCTAGAACCCTAATTCAGCCACGTAAAACTTGCAACAACAATTAGAGGACGTCTAACTTGTTTTTGCAGCAAGTGGTTTGTGATATGATATGGCCAAAGTTGTGATGAATGATGAATGATCTATATGTGATGTATGAGATGTTCATGCTATTGTAATAGGATTCACGACTTGCATGTCGATGAGTATGACAACCGGCAGGAGCCATAGGAGTTGTCTTTATTCTTTTAATGACCTGTGTGTCATCGAGAAACGCCATGTAAATTACTTTACTTTATTGCTAAACGCGTTAGCCATAGTAGTAGAAGTAATAGTTGGCGAGCAACTTCATGGAGACACGATGATGGAGATCATGATGATGGAGATCATGGTGTCAAGCCGGTGACAAGATGATCACGGAGCCCCAAGATGGAGATCAAAGGAGCTATGTGAAAAAGGCCATATCATGTCACGTTTATTATTTGATTGCATGTGATGTTTATCATGTTTTGCATCTTGTTTACTTAGAACGACGGTAGTAAATAAGATGATCCCTCACAATAAAATTCAAGAAGTGTTCCCCCTAACTGTGCACCGTTGCGACAGTTCGCTGTTTCAAAACACCACGTGATGATCGGGTGTTTTATTCAGACGTTCACATACAACGGGTGTAAGACAGATTTACACATGCAAACACTTAGGTTGACTTGACGAGCCTAGCATGTACAGACATGGCCTCGGAACACAGAAGACCGAAAGGTCGAGCATGAGTCGTATAGAAGATACGATCAACATGAAGATGTTCACCGATGTTGACTAGTCCGTCTCACGTGATGATCGGACACGGTCTAGTTTAACTCGGATCATGTAATACTTAGATGACTAGAGGGATGTCTAATCTAAGTGGGAGTTCACTAATAATTTGATTAGCTGAACTTAATTATCATGAACTTAGTCTAAAATCTTTGCAATATGTCTTGTAGATCAAATGGCCAACGTAGTCCTCAACTTCAACGCGTTCCTAGAGAAAACTAAGCTGAAAGACGATGGCAGCAACTATACGGACTGGGTCCGGAACCTGAGGATCATCCTCATAGCTGCCAAGAAAGATTATGTCCTACAAGCACCGCTTGGTGACGCACCCGTTCTCCCTGCAGAACAAGATGTTATGAACGCTTGGCAGGCACGTTTCGATGACTACTCCCTCGTTCAGTGCGGCATGCTTTACAGCCTAGAGCCGGGGCTCCAAAAGCGTTTTGAGAGACATGGAGCATATGGGATGTTCGAAGAGCTGAAAATGGTTTTCCAAGCTCATGCCCGGGTCGAGAGATATGAAGTCTCCGACAAATTCTTCAGCTGTAAGATGGAGGAAAACAGTTCTGTCAGTGAGCACATACTCACTATGTCTGGGTTGCATAACCGCTTGACTCAGCTGGGAGTTAATCTCCCGGATGATGCGGTCATTGACAGAATCCTCCAGTCGCTTCCACCAAGCTACAAGAGCTTTGTGATGAACTTCAATATGCAGGGGATGGAAAAGACCATTCCCGAAGTATTTGCTATGCTGAAATCAGCGGAGGTAGAAGTCAGGAAGGAACATCAAGTGTTGATGATCAATAAAACCACTAAGTTCAAGAAAGGCAAAGGTAAAAAGAGCTTCAAGAAGGACGGCAAGGAGGTTGCCGCGCCCGGCAAGCAAGCTGCCGGGAAGAAGCCAAAGAATGGACCCAAGCCCGAGACTGAGTGCTTTTATTGCAAGGGAAGCGGTCACTGGAAGCGGAACTGCCCTGAGTACTTAGCGGATAAGAAGGCCGGCAAAACCAAAGGTATATGTGATATACATGTAATTGATGTGTACCTTACTAGTGCCCGTAGTGGCTCCTGGGTATTTGATACCGGTGCAGTTGCTCACATTTGTAACTCAAAGCAGGGGCTGCGGAATAAGCGGAAACTGGCAAAGGACGAGGTGACGATGCGCGTCGGGAATGGTTCCAAGGTCAATGTGATCGCCGTCGGCACGCTACCTCTGCATCTCCCTTCGGGATTAGTTTTAAACCTTAATAATTGTTATTTAGTGCCAGCTTTGAGCATGAACATTGTATCGGGATCTCGTTTAATTCGAGATGGCTACTCTTTTAAATCTGAGAATAATGGTTGTTCCATTTTTATGAGAGATATGTTTTATGGTCATGCTCCTATGGTGAATGGTTTATTCTTTATGAATCTCGAACGTGATGCTACACATGTTCATAATGTGAGTACCAAAAGAAGTAAAGTTGATAATGATAGTCCCACATACTTGTGGCACTGCCGCCTTGGTCACATAGGTGTCAAACGCATGAAGAAGCTCCATGCTGATGGACTTTTAGAGTCTCTTGATTATGAATCATTTGACACGTGTGAACCATGCCTTATGGGTAAAATGACCAAGACTCCATTCTCAGGAACAATGGAGCGAGCAACCGACTTATTGGAAATCATGCATACCGATGTGTGCGGTCCAATGAGTGTTGAGGCTCGCGGTGGCTATCGTTATGTTCTCACCCTCACTGATGATTTAAGTAGGTATGGGTATATCTACTTAATGAAACACAAGTCTGAAACCTTTGAAAAGTTCAAGGAATTTCAGAGTGAGGTTGAAAATCAACGTGACAGGAAGATCAAGTTTCTGCGATCAGATCGTGGAGGAGAATACTTGAGTCACGAGTTTGGCACACACTTAAGAAAATGTGGAATAGTTTCACAACTCACGCCGCCTGGAACACCTCAGCGTAATGGTGTGTCCGAACGTCGTAATCGCACTCTGTTAGATATGGTGCGATCTATGATGTCTCTTACCGATTTACCGCTTTCTTTTTGGGGCTATGCTTTAGAGACTGCCGCATTCACTTTAAATAGGGCTCCGTCGAAATCCGTTGAGACGACACCGTATGAATTATGGTTTGGGAAGAAACCTAAGCTATCGTTTCTAAAAGTTTGGGGATGTGATGCTTATGTCAAGAAACTTCAACCTGAAAAGCTCGAACCCAAATCGGAAAAATGCGTCTTCATAGGGTACCCAAAAGAAACTATTGGGTACACCTTCTACCTCAGATCCGAAGGCAAGATCTTTGTTGCCAAGAATGGGTCCTTTCTGGAGAAAGAGTTTCTCTCGAAAGAAGTAAGTGAGAGGAAAGTAGAGCTTGATGAAGTATTGCCTCTTGAACCGGAAAATGGCGCAACTCAAGAAAATGTTCCTGAGGTGCCAGCACCGACTAGAGAGGAAGTTAATGATAATGATCAAGATACTTCTGATCAAGCTCCTACTGAAATTCGAAGGTCCACAAGGACACGTTCCGCACCAGAGTGGTATGGCAACCCTGTCTTGGAAATCATGTTGTTAGACAACGGTGAACCTTCGAACTATGAAGAAGCGATGGCGGGACCAGATTCCGACAAATGGCTAGAAGCCATGAAATCCGAGATAGGATCCATGTATGAGAATGAAGTATGGACTTTGACTGACTTGCCCGTTGAACGGCGAGCCATAGAAAATAAATGGATCTTTAAGAAGAAGACAGACGCGGATGGTAATGTGACCATCTATAAAGCTCGGCTTGTCGCTAAGGGTTATCGACAAGTTCAAGGGGTTGACTACGATGAGACTTTCTCACCGGTAGCGAAGCTGAAGTCCGTCCGAATCATGTTAGCAATTGCCGCATTCTATGATTACGAAATATGGCAAATGGACGTCAAAACGGCATTCCTTAATGGTTTCCTTAAGGAAGAATTGTATATGATGCAGCCGGAAGGTTTTGTCGATCCTAAGAATGCTGACAAAGTGTGCAAGCTCCAACGCTCGATTTATGGGCTGGTGCAAGCATCTCGGAGTTGGAACATTCACTTTGATGAGATGATCAAAGCGTTTGGGTTTACACAGACTTATGGAGAAGCCTGCGTTTACAAGAAAGTGAGTGGGAGCTCTGTGGCATTTCTCATATTATATGTAGATGACATACTTTTGATGGGAAATGATATAGAACTCTTGGACAGCATCAAGGCCTACTTGAATAAAAGTTTTTCAATGAAGGACCTTGGAGAAGCTGCTTATATATTAGGCATCAAAATCTATAGAGATAGATCAAGACGCCTCATAGGTCTTTCACAAAGCACATACCTTGATAAGATATTGAAGAAGTTCAATATGGATCAATCCAAGAAAGGGTTCTTGCCTGTGTTACAAGGTATGAAATTGAGCTCAGCTCAATGTCCGACCACGGCAGAAGATATAGAAGAGATGAGCGTCATCCCCTATGCCTCAGCCATAGGTTCTATTATGTATGCCATGCTGTGTACCAGACCTGATGTTAACCTTGCCGTCAGTTTGGTAGGAAGGTACCAAAGTAATCCCGGCAAGGAACACTGGACAGCGGTCAAGAATATCCTGAAGTACCTGGAAAGGACTAAGGAAATGTTTCTCGTTTATGGAGGTGACGAAGAGCTCGTCGTAAAGGGTTACGTCGACGCTAGCTTCGACACAGATCTGGATGACTCTAAGTCACAAACCGGATACGTGTATATTTTGAATGGTGGGGCAGTGAGCTGGTGCAGTTGCAAGCAAAGCGTCGTGGCGGGATCTACATGTGAAGCGGAGTACATGGCAGCCTCGGAGGCAGCACATGAAGCAATATGGGTGAAGGAGTTCATCACCGACCTAGGAGTCATACCCAATGCGTCGGGGCCGATCAAGCTCTTCTGTGACAACACTGGAGCTATTGCACTTGCCAAGGAGCCCAGGTTTCACAAGAAGACAAGGCACATCAAGCGTCGCTTCAACTCCATTCGTGAAAATGTTCAAGATGGAGACATAGAGATTTGTAAAGTACATACGGACCTGAATGTAGCAGATCCGTTGACTAAACCTCTCCCTAGAGCAAAACATGATCAACACCAGAATTCCATGGGTGTTCAATTCATCACAATGTAACTAGATTATTGACTCTAGTGCAAGTGGGAGACTGTTGGAAATATGCCCTAGAGGCAATAATAAAAGCATTATTATTATATTTCCTTGTTCATGATAATTGTCTTTATTCATGCTATAATTGTGTTATCCGGAAATCGTAATGCATGTGTGAATAACAGACATCAACATGTCCCTAGTGAGCCTCTAGTTGACTAGCTCGTTGATCAACAGATAGTCATGATTTCCTGACTATGGACACTGGATGTCATTGATAACGAGATCACATCATTAGGAGAATGATGTGATGGACAAGACCCAATCCTAAACATAGCACAAGATCGTATAGTTCGTTTGCTAGAGTTTTCTAATGTCAAGTATCTTTTCCTTAGACCATGAGATCGTGTAACTCCCGGATACTGTAGGAGTGCTTTGGGTATGCCAAACGTCACAACGTAACTGGGTGACTATAAAGGTAGACTGCGGGTATCTCCGAAAGTGTCTGTTGGGTGACATGGATCAAGACTGGGATTTGTCACTCCGTATGACGGAGAGGTATCACTGGGCCCACTCGGTAATGCATCATCATAATGAGCTCAGAGTGACCAAGTGTCTGGTCACGGGATCATGCATTACGTTACGAGTAAAGTGACTTGCCGGTAACGAGATTGAAGGAGGTATTGGGATACCGACGATCGAATCTCGGGCAAGTAACATATCGATAGACAAAGGGAATAGCGTACGGGGTTGATTGAATCCTCGACATCGTGGTTCATCCGATGAGATCATCGTGGAGCATGTGGGAGCCAACATGGGTATCCAGATCCCGCTGTTGGTTATTGACCGAAGAGTCATCTCGGTCATGTCTGCTTGTCTCCCGAACCCGTAGGGTCTACACACTTAAGGTTCGGTTACGCTAGGGTTGTAGGGATATGTATATGCAGTAACCCGAATGTTGTTCGGAGTCCCGGATGAGATCCCGGACGTCACGAGGAGTTCCGGAATGGTCCGGAGGTAAAGATTTATATATGGGAAGTCCTGTTTCGGACATCGGGACAAGTTTCGGGGTTATCGGTATTGTACCGGGACCACCGGAAGGGTCCCGGGGGTCCACCGGGTGGGTCCACCTGCCCCGGGGGGCCACATGGGCTGTAAGGGGGTGCGCCTTGGCCTAATGGGCCAAGGGCACCAGCCCCACATAGGCCCATGCGCCTAGGGTTCAAGGGGGCAAGAGTCCTAGGAGGGTAAGGCACCTCCTAGGTGCCTTTGGGGGGAGGGAAACCTCCCCTTGGCCGCCGCACCCCCTAGGAGATTGGATCTCCTAGGGCCGGCCACCCCCCTTGGCACCCCTATATATAGTGGGGGGAGAGGAGGGACTTCATACCTGAACGCCCTGGCCTTTGGTTGCCTCCTTCTCCCTCCTCAACACCTCCTCCACCTCCATAGTGCTTAGCGAAGCTCTGCCGGAGTACTGCAGCTCCATCAACACCACGCCGTCGTGCTGCTGCTGGTGCCATCTCCCTCAACCTCTCCTCCCTCCCTTGCTGGATCAAGAAGAGGAGACGTGGCTGTTCCGTACGTGTGTTGAACGCGGAGGTGCCGTCCGTTCGGCGCTGGTCATCGGTGATTTGGATCACGTCGAGTACGACTACATCATCACCGTTCTTTTGAACGCTTCCGTGCGCGATCTACAAAGGTATGTAGATGCATCTGATCACTCGTTGCTAGATGAACTCCTAGATGATCTTGGTGAAACGAGTAGGAAATTTTTTGTTTTCTGCAACGTTCCCCAACAATTATGTCATAGCTCGCGCTTCAGTTCTACTGTTTAGTTATGTTCCTAGAGAAAATTTAGTTGAAAGTTGATAGTAGCAATTATGCGGACTAGGTCCGTAAACTGAGGATTGTCCTCATTGCTTCATAGAAGGCTTATGTCCTTAATGCACCGCTCAGTGTGCTAAACCTCGAACGTTGTCTGTGGATGTTGCGAACATCTGACATACACATTTTGATAACTACGTGATAGTTCAGTTAAACGGTTTAGAGTTGAGGCACCAAAGATGTTTTGAAACGTCGCGAAACATATGAGATGTTTCGAGGGCTGAAATTGGGATTTCAGGCTCGTGCCCACGTCAAGAGGTATAAGACCTCCGACGATTTTCTTAGCCTGCAAACTAAGGGAGGAAAGCTCAATTGTTGAGCTTGTGCTCAGACTGTCTGAATACAACAATCATTTGAATCAAGTGGGAGTTGATCTTCCAGATGAGATAGTGATGTTTCTCCGAAGTCATTACCACCAAGCTGCTAGAGCTTCGTGATGAACTATAACATATCAGGGATAGATATGATGATCCTTGAAATACTCGCGATGTTTGACACCGCGAAAGTAGAAATCAAGAAGGAGCATCAATTGTTGATGGTTAGTGAAACCACTAGTTTTAAGAAGGGCAAGGGCAAGAAGGGATACTTCATGAAACGGCAAATCAGCTGCTGCTCTAGTGAAGAAACCCAAGGTTGAACCCAAACCCGAGACTAAGTGCTTCTGTAATAAAGGGAACAGCCACTGGAGCACAATTACCCTAGATACTTGGTAGATGAGAAGGCTGGTAAGGTCGATAGAAGCATATTGGATATACATTGTGTTAATGTGTACTTTACTAGTACTCCTAGTAGCACCAGGGTATTAGATACCGGTTCGGTTACTAAGTGTTAGTAACTCGAAATAAAAGTTACGGAATAAACGGAGACTAGCTAAAGGTGAGCTGACGATATGTGTTGGAAGTGTTTCCAATGTTGATATGATCAAGCATTGCACGCTCCCTCTACCATCGAGATTGGTGTTTGCGTTGAGCATAGACATGATTGGATTATGTCTATCATGATACGGTTATTCATTTAAGGAGAATAACGGTTACTCTGTTTATTTGAATAATACCTTCAATGGTCTTGCACCTAAAATGAATGGTTCATTGAATCTCGATCGTAGTGATACACATGTTCATGCCAAAAGATAGTAATGATAGTACCACCTACTTGTGGCACTGCCACGTAAGTCATATCGGTATAAAACGCATGAAGAAGCTCCATGTTGATGGATCTTTGGACTCACTCGTTTTTGAAAAGTTTGAGACATGCCAACCATGTCTATTGGTGTATATGCATGAAGAAACTCCATGCAAATGGATTGTTTGAACTCACTTGATTTTGAATCACTTGAGGCATGCAAATCATACCACATGGGCAAGATGACTGAAAGCCTCGTTTTCAGTAAAATGGAACTAGAAAGCAACTTGTTGGAAGTAATACATTTTGATGTGTGCAGTCCAATGAGTGCTAAGGCGTGTAGTGGATATCGTTATGTTCTTACTTCACAGATGATTTGAGTAGATGTTGAGTATATTTACTTGATGAATCATGAGTCTGAATTATTGAAAGGTTCAAGTAATTTCAGGGTGAAGTTGAAAGATCGTCGTGACAAGAGGATAAAAGATCTATGATATGATCATAGAGATGAACATCTGAATTACGAGTTTGGCACAGAATTAAGACATTGTGGAAATTGTTTCACAACTAATACAGCCTGGAACACCATAGTGTGATGGTGTGTCCGAACATCATAACTGCACCCTATTGGATATGATGCATACCATGATGTCTCTTATCGAATTACCACGATAGTTTATGGGTTAGGCATTAAGAGATAACCATGTTCACTTTAAATAGGGCACCACGTAATTCCGATGAGATGACACCATATGAACTATGGTTTAGAGAAACCTAAGCTGTCATTTCTTAGAAGTTTGGGGCTGCGGCGCTTATGTGAAAAAGTTTCAGGCTGATAAGCTCGAACCCAAAGCGGATAAATGCATCTTCATAGGACACCCAAAACAGTTGGGTATACCTCCTGTCTCAGATTCGAATTGTTTCTAGAATTGGGTCCTTTCTCGAGGAAAAGTTTCTCTCGAAAGAATTGAGTGGGAGGATGGTGGAGACTTGATGAGGTTATTGAACCGTCTCTTCAACTAGTGTGTGGCAGGGCACAGGAGTTGTTCCTGTGGCACCTACACCAATTGAAGTGGAAGCTTATGATAGTGATCATGAAACTTCAGATCAAGTCACTACCAAACCTCGTGGGATGACAAGGATGCGTACTACTTCAGAGTGGTACATAATCCTGTCTTGGAAGTCATGTTGCTAGACAACAATGAACCTACGAGCTATGGAGAAGCGATGGTGGGCCCGGATTCTGATAAATGGCTCGAGGCCATAAAATCCGAGATAGGATCCATGTATGAAAACAAAGTATAGACTTTGGAAGAACTACTTGATGGTCGTAAGGCTGTTAGGTACATATGGATTTTAAAAGGAAGACGGACAATGATGGTAAGTATCACCATTAAGAAAGCTCGACTTGTCGTTAAGATGTTTTCCGACAAGTTCAAGGAGTTGACTACGATGAGACTTTCTCACTCGTAGCGATGCTAAGAGTCTGTTGGAATTATATTAGCGATTATTGCATTATTTATGAAATCTTGCAGATAGGATGTCAAAACATTGTTTCCTCGATGATTTTCTTGAGGAAAGGTTGTATGTGATACAACCGGAAGGTTTTGTCAATCCTGAAAGATGCTAATAAGTATGCAAAGCTCCAGCTATCCTTCTAAGGACTGGAGCAAGCATCTCGGAGTTGGAATGTACGCTTTGATGAGATGATCAAAGATTTTGGGTTTATACAAAGTTTATGAGAAACTTGTATTTTCAAAAAGGTGAGTGGGAGCACTATAGAATTTCTGATGAGTATATGTTGTTGACATATTATGGATCAGAAATGATGTAGAATTTCTGGAAAGCATATAGAGTTATTTGGAAAGTGTTTTTCAATGGAAAGCCTGGATTAAGCTGCTTGAACATTGAGCATCAAGATCTATAAGGATAGATCAAAACGCTTAATGGTACTTTCAAATGAGCACATACCTTGACATGATCTTGAAGGTGTTCAAGATGGATCAGTCAAAGAAGGAGTTCTTGCCTAAGTTGTAAGGTATGAAGTTAAGACTTAAAGCTCGACCACGGCAGAAGAAAGAGGAAGGACGAAGGTCGTCCCCTATGCTTTAGACATAGGCTCTACAGTATGCTATGCTGTGTACCGCACCTGAAGTGTGCCTTGCCATGAGTCAGTCAAGGGGTACAAGAGTGATCCAAGAATGGATCACAGGACAGCGGTCAAAGTTATCCTTAGTAACTAGTGGACTAAGGAATTTTCTCGATTATGGAGGTGGTAAAAGAGTTCGTCGTAAAGGGTTACGCCGATGCAAACTTTGACACTAATCCAGATTATTCTGAGTAGTAAACTAGATTCGTATAGTAGAACAGTTATTTGGAATAGCTCCAAATGTAGCGTAGTAGTTGCATCTACAAGATGACATAAGAAATTTGCGAAGTACATACGGATCTGAAAGATTCAGACCCGTTGACTAAAACCTCTCTCACAAGCAAAACATGATCAAACCCAGAACTCATCGAGTGTTAATCACATGGTAAATGTGAACTAGATTATTGACTCTAGTAAACTCTTTGGGTGTTAGTCACATGGGGATGTGACCTTGAGTGTTAATCACATATCGATGTGAACTAGATTATTGACTCTAGTGCAAGTGGGAGACTGTTGGAAATATGCCCTAGAGGCAATAATAAATTGATTATTATTATATTTCCTTGTTCATGATAAACGTTTATTATCCATGCTAGAATTGTATTGATAGGAAACTCAGATACATGTGTGGATACATAGACAACACCATGTCCCTAGTAAGCCTCTAGTTGACTAGCTCGTTGATCAATAGATGGTTACGGTTTCCTGACCATGGACATTGGATGTCGTTGATAATGGGATCACATCATTAGGAGAATGATGTGATCGACAAGACCCAATCCTAAGCATAGCACTAGATCGTGTAGTTCGTATGCTAAAGCTTTTCTAATGTCAAGTATCATTTCCTTAGACCATGAGATTGTGCAACTCGCGGATACGTAGGAATACTTTGGGTGTGCCAAACGTCACAACGTAACTGGGTGGCTATAAAGGTACACTACAGGTATCTCTGAAAGTGTCTATTGGGTTGGCACGAATCGAGACTGGGATTTGTCACTCCGTGTGACGGAGAGGTATCTCTGGGCCCACTCGGTAGGACATCATCATAATGTGCACAATGTGATCAAGGAGTTGATCACGGGATGATGTGTTACGGAACGAGTAAAGAGACTTGCCGGTAACGAGATTGAACAAGGTATCGGGATGCCGACGATCGAATCTCGGGCAAGTATCGTACCGCTAGACAAAGGGAATTGTATACGGGATTGATTAAGTCCTTGACATCGTGGTTCATCCGATGAGATCATCGTGGAACATGTGGGAGCCAACATGGGTATCCAGATCCCGCTGTTGGTTATTGACCGGAGAGTCATCTCGGTCATGTCTGCATGTCTCCCGAACCCGTAGGGTCTACACACTTAAGGTTCGGTGACGCTAGGGTTATAGAGATATTAGTATGCGGTAACCCGAAAGTTGTTCGGAGTCCCGGATGAGATCCCGGACGTCACGAGGAGTTCCGGAATGGTCCGGAGGTAAATAATTATATATAGGAAGTGCTATTTCGGCCATCGGGACAAGTTTCGGGGTCACCGGTATTGTACCGGGACCACCAGAAGGGTCCCGGGGGTCCACCGGGTGGGGCCACCTGCCCCGTGGGGCCACATGGGCTGTAGGGGGTGCGCCTTGGCCTACATGGGCCAAGGGCACCATCCCCTAGAGGCCCATGCTCCAAAGGGACAAGAGGAGGGGAGAGTCCTAAAGGGGGAAGGCACCTCCGAGGTGCCTTGGGGAGGATGGACTCCTCCCCCCTTGGCCGCACCCTTCCTTGGAGGAAGGGGCAAGGCTGCGCCCTCCCCCTCTCCCTTGGCCCTATATATAGTGGGGGGAAGGGAGGGCAACCATACCTAAGCCCTGGCACCTCCCTCTCCCTCCCATGACACATCTCCCTCCTCCCGCAGCGCTTGGCGAAGCCCTGTTGGAATCCCGCTACTTCCACCACCACGCCGTCGTGCTGCTGGATCTCCATCAACCTCTCCTCCCCCCTTGCTGGATCAAGAAGGAGGAGACGTCGCTGCTCCGTATGTGTGTTGAACGCGGAGGTGCCGTCGATTCGGCGCTAGGATCATCGGTGATTTGGATCACGACGAGTACGACTCCATCAACCCCGTTCTCTTGAACGCTTCCGCGCGCGATCTACAAGGGTATGTAGATCCACTCCTCCCTCGTTGCTAGATGACTCCATAGATTGATCTTGGTGACACGTAGGAAAATTTTGAATTATTGCTACGTTCCCCAACAGCTCAATATGATGACTACTTGATAGTTTAGTGCATGATGCTTAAACGGCTTAGAATCGGGACTTCAAAGATGTTTTGAACGTCATGGACCATATGAGATGTTCCAGGAGTTGAAGTTAATATTTCAAGCAAATACCCGAGTTGAGAGATATGAAGTCTCCAACAAGTTCTATAGCTAAAAGATGGAGGAGAATAGCTCAAGCAGTGAGCATGTGCTCAGATTGTCTGGGTACTACAATCGCTTGAATCAAGTGGGAGTTAATCTTCCAGATAAAATAGTGATCGACAAAATTCTCTAGTCACCACCACCAAGTTAGTAGAACTTCATGATGAACTATAATATGCAAGGGATAACGGAAACGATTCCCAAGCTCTTCGTGATGCTGAAATCGACGAAGCTAGAAATCAAGAAAAGCATCAAGTGTTGATGGTAAACAAAACCACTAGTTTCAAGTAAAGGGACAAAGGGAAGAAAGGGGAACTTCAAGAAGAACGGCAAGCAAGTTGCTGCTCAAGTGAAAAAACCCAAGTCTGGACCTAAGCCTGAAACTGAGTGCTTCTACTGCAAAGGGATTGGTCACTGGAAGCGGAACTACCCCAAGTAATTGGCGGATAATAAGGATGGCAAAGTGAACATAGGTATATTTGATATACATGTTATTGATGTGTACTTTACTAGTGTTTATAGCAACCCCTCAGTATTTGATACTAGTTCAGTTGCTAAGAATAGTAACTCGAAACGGGAGTTGCAGAATGAACAGAGACTTGTTAAGGGTGAAGTGACGATGTGTATTGGAAATGGTTCCAAGATTGATATGATCATTAAACCTAAAATAAATGTTATTTAGTGTTTGCGTTGAGCATGAATATGATTGGATCTTGTTTATTGCAATACAGTTATTCATGTAAGTTAGAGAATAATTGTTGTTCTGTTTACATGAATAAAACCTTCTATGGTCATACACCCAATGAAAATGGTTTGTTGGATCTCGATCGTGGTGATACACATTTTCATAATATTGAAGCCAAAAGATGCAAAGTTAATAATGATAGTGCAACTTATTTGTGGCACTGCCGTTTAGGTCATATTGGTGTAAAGCGCATGAAGAAAATCCATGCTGATGGGCTTTTGGAATCACTTGATTATGAATCAGTTCATGCTTGCGAACCATGCCTCATGAGCAAGATGACTAAGACTCCGTTCTCCGAAACAATGGAGCGAGCAGCAGAGTTGTTGAAAATCATACATACTGATGTATGTGGTCCGATGAATATTGAGGCTCGCGACAGGTATCATTATTTTCTGATCTTCACAGATGATTTGAGCAGATATGAGTATATCTACTTGATGAAACACAAGTCTGAAACATTTGAAAAGTTCAAAGAATTTCAGAGTAAAGTGGAGAATCATCGTAACAAAAATAAAAGTTTCTACGATATGATCGCAGAAGTAAAATATTTGAGTTACGAGTTTGGCCTTCAGTTAAAACAATGTGAAATAGTTTCACTACTCACGCCACCTGGAACACCACAGTGTAATGGTGTGTCCGAACGTCGTAACAGTACTTTATTAGATATGGTGCGATCTATGATGTCTCTTACCGATTTACCACTATCGTTTTGGGTTTATGCATTAGAGACAGCTACATTCACGTTAAATAGGGCACCATCTAAATCCGTTGAGACAACACCGTATGAACTATCGTTTGGCAAGAAACCTAAGCTGTCATTTCTTAAAGTTTGAGGTTGCGATGCTTATGTGAAAAAGTTTCAACCTGATAAGCTCAAACCCAAATCGGAGAAGTGTGTCTTCATAGGATACCCAAAAGAAATGTTGGGTACACCTTCTATCATAGATCTGAAGGCAAGATATTCATTGCTGAGAATGGATCCTTTCTAGAGAAGGAGTTTCTCTCGAAAGAAGTGAGTGGGAGGAAAGTAGAACTTGATGAGGTAACTGTACCTGCTCCCTTATTGGAAAGTAGTACATCACAGAAATTTGTTCCTGTGACTACTACACCAATTAGTGAGGAAGCTAATGATGATGATCATGTAACTTCAGATCAAGTTACTACCGAACCTCGTAGGTAAACCAGAGTGAGATCCCCACCAGAGTGGTACGGTAATCCTGTTTTGGAGGTCATGTTACTTGACCATGATGAACCTACGAACTATGAGGAAGCGATGATGAGCCAGATTCCGCGAAATGGCTTGAGGCCATGAAATCTGAGATGAGATCCATGTATAAGAACAAAGTATGGACTTTGATTGACTTGCCCAAAGATCGGCGAGCCATTGAGATTAAATGGATCTTCAAGAGGAAGACGGACGCTGATAGTAGTGTTACTATCTACAAAGCTAGAATTGTCGCAAAAGGTTTTCGACAAGTTTAAGGTGTTGACTACGATGAGGGTTTCTTACTCGTATCTATGCTTAAGTTTGTTCATGTTAGCAATTGCCACATTTTATGAAATCTGGCAAATGGATAAACAAAACTACATTCCTTAATGGATTTATTAAAGAAGAGTTGTATATGATGCAACAAGAAAGTTTTGTCAATCCTAAAGGTGCTAACAAAATATGCAAGCTCCAGCGATCCATCTATGGACTGGTGCAAGCATCTCGGAGTTGGAATATACGCTTTGATAAGTTGATCAAAGCATATAGTTTTATACAGACTTGCGGTGAAGCCTGTATTTACAAGAAAGTGAGTGGGAGCACTACAACATTTCTGATAAGTATATGTGAATGACATATTGTTGATCGGAGATAATGTAGAATTATTCTGCAAAGCATAAAGGAGTGTTTGAAAGGAGTTTTTCAAAGAAAGACCTCGGTGAAGCTGCTTACATATTAAGCATCAAGATCTAAAGAGATAGATTAAGATGCTTGATAATTTTTTTCAATGAGTACATACATTGACAAGATTTTGAAGTACTTCAAAATGGAATAGTCGAAGAAAGAGTTCTTGCCCGTGTTACAAGGTGTGAAATTGAGTAAGACTCAAAGCCCGACCACAGCAGAAGATAGAAAGTGAATGAAAGTCATTCCCTATGCCTCAGCCATAGGTTCTATAAAATATGTCATGCTGTGTACCAGATCTATTGTATAGCCTACACTATTTTTGGCAAGGGAGTACAAGAGTGATCTAGGAGTAGATCATTGGACAGCGGTCAAAATTATCCTTAGTGGAATAAGGATATGTTTCTCGATTATGGAGGTGACAAAAAAATGTTCGTCGTAAAGGGTTACGTCGATGCAAATTTTGACACTGATCCAGATGACTCTAAATCTCAATCTAGATACATATTGAAAGTGGGAGCAATTAGCTAGAGTAGCTCCGTGCAGCGCATTGTTGACATAGAAATTTGCAAAATACTTACGGATCTGAATGTGCCAGACCCGTTGACTAAACTTCTCTCACAAGCAAAACATGATCACACCTTAGTACTCTTTGGGTGTTAATCACGTAGCGATGTGAACTAGATTATTGACTCTAGTAAACCCTTTGGGTGTTGGTCACATGTCGATGTGAACTATGGGTGTTAATCACATGGTGATGTGAACTATTGGTATTAAATCACATGGTGATCTGAACTAGATTATTGACTCTAGTGCAAGTGGAAGACTGAAGGAAATATGCCCTAGAGGCAATAATAAAGTTATTATTTATTTCCTTATATGATGATAAATGTTTATTATTCATGCTAGAATTGTATTAACCGGAAACATAATACATGTGTGAATACATAGACAAACAGAGTGTCACTAGTATGCCTCTACTTGACTAGCTCGTTGATCAAAGATGGTTATGTTTCCTAACCATAGACATGAGTTGTCATTTGATTAACGGGGTCACATCATTAGGAGAATGATGTGATTGACTTGACCAATTCCGTTAGCTTAGCACTTGATCGTTTAGTTTGTTGCTATTGCTTTCTTCATGACATACATATTCCTATGACTATGAGATTATGCAACTCCCGTTTACCGGAGGAACACTTTGTGTGCCACCAAACGTCACAACGTAACTGGGTGATTATAAAGGTGCTCTACAGGTGTCTCCGAAGGTACTTGTTGGGTTGGCGTATTTCGAGATTAGGATTTGTCACTCCGATTGTCGGAGAGGTATCTCTAGGCCCACTCGGTAATGCACATCACTATAAGCCTTGCAAGCATTGCAACTAATGAGTTAGTTGTGAGATGATGTATTATGGAACGAGTAAAGAGACTTGCCGATAACGAGATTGAACTAGGTATTGAGATACCGACGATCGAATCTCGGGCAAGTAACATACTGATGACAAAGGGAACAACGTATGTTGTTATGCGGTGTGACCGATAAAGATCTTCGTAGTATATGTAGGAGCCAATATGAGCATCCAGGTTCCGCTATTGGTTATTGACCGGAGACGTGTCTCGGTCATGTCTACATAGTTCTCGAACCCGTAGGGTCCGCACGCTTAAAGTTCGATGACGGTTATATTATGAGTTTATGTGTTTTGATGTACCGAAGGTAGTTCGGAGTCCCAGATGAGATTGAGGACATGACGAGGAGTCTCGAAATGGTCGAGACGTAAAGATCGATATATTGGACGACTATATTCGGACATCGGAAAGGTTCCGAGTGATTCGGGTATTTATCGGAGTAGCGGGGAGTTACGGGAATTCGCCGGGGAGTGTATGGGCCTTATTGGGCTTTAGGGGAAAGAGAGAGAGGCAGGCCGCCCCCTCCCCCCAAGGCCTCGTCCGAATTGGACTAGGGGGAAGGGCTGCGCCCCCTCCTTCCTTCTCTTCTCTTTTTCCTTTCCTTCTCTCCTACTCCTACTCCTACTACTTGGAAGGGCTCCTAGTTCTACTAGGAAAGGGGGAATCCTACTCCCGGTGGGAGTCGGACTCCCCTAGGGCGCGCCACAGAGAGGGTCGGCTCCTCCCCTCCTCCACTCCTTTATATACGTGGCCAGGGGACACCCCATAGACACAACAATTGATCTCTTGATCTCTTAGCCGTGTGTGGTGCCCCCCTCCACCATAATCCACCTCGGTCATATCGTAGCGGTGCTTAGGCGAAGCCCTGCGTTGGTAGAACATCATCATCGTCACCACGCCATCGTGCTGACGATCTCCCTCAACACTCGGCTGGATCGGAGTTCGAGGGACGTCATCGAGTTGAACGTGTGCAGAACTCGGAGGTGCCGTGCGTTCGGTACTTGATCGGTCGGATCATGAAGACGTACGACTGCATGAACCGCGTTGTGCTAACGCTTCCACTTTCGGTCTACGAGGGTACGTGGACACACTCTCCCCTCTCGTTGCTATGCTTCACCATGATCTTGCGTGTGCGTAGGAAATTTTTGAAATTACTATGTTCCCCAACAAGTCTATCCGAAGCAGAGAAACTAAAGACCAATTTTGATGTAGAGAAAAAATCCTGGGCCGATGAAAAAACCTTACTGATACAGCATGCTGAGACAGCCGAGGCGGCTCTCAAGGAGGTCTCCACTGAACTCACCGGTTTAAAGAACCGTGTGTCTCAGATGGTCTCTACAATCTTCGGTGAGTCATTGTATTATTTACTTAAACTCTATTTTTGCCATAAATATAAGTCACCTGCTTAACTTTTTAGAATACTCATAGGTCCACGGAGCAGCAATCTGAGCCAAAACAACTTAATAAAACTCAAGGCGGTTTACACCCTGGTGGAGCAACTGTACACTGGAGCTCAACGGGCACTTGCCATTATTTCCCCAGCCAACCAAGGACCAAACCTCTTGAGTGATGTCTTGAAGAAGTTATCTATCTTACCCGCCAGATTCCAAGAAGTCAAGCGGTCCTGTGCAAGAGCCGGAGCCCTAACTGCTCTAAGCTGCTCCAAAGCCTGGGTACCAGAACTAGACCCGGCGGATGTAGCCAAGGGGTATCCCAGCTTTAAGGAAGACGGGACTCCGTTTGATCAAGAAGATTTTGCTGCTTGCGTGAAGGGAATTCGTCCTCATGCCACCATCCTTGGCGACGAGACCAATGTTGATAAGTATCAGCCAGGTTTTGACGCTGAGAATAAAAAGATGGCGACTCCTTCGTATAAAGTGACAGATCTACTCCCGCCAGTTCGCCAGCATACCTTTGCCCCAGAAATTGACATATTCGGTCTAATTGATGATGAAGCTGAGTTTGTTGCTCTTCATGGCTTTGACTGGTCCAAGCCCAGTTTCCAAACGGCGGAGGAAGATGAACCGACGAGGGAGGAGTCGTAACCATCCGACTAACCCGGCCAAGATTTAATGAGCCGGCTTTAGTTTAGCGTCTGTTCAGGAGAAAAATGGTATTATCCTTTTGGGCTCCAAACGCCTTGTAATAGGCTAACTTAAAACTTCATGATCTGCCTATGCCATCGCGCATATCGTACTGCGTACGACACTTTTATCCGTCGTATCAATATATGCTTTACATCCTTTATCATATCTGCAGCGTTTGAATCTGTTCTTGTATGTAAAAGATGGAAAACTCTCCTGGCGGTTTGTCGCTGGACGGGTCAAAACTCCCAGTACATACATATGGAAATTAACATAAATGTATAATCAAGGATAGATGTAAGGATAAATAAGGCTGGAAAGTCTTTGATTGAAGAAAACACAGATAAGTCTGTTATGAATTTTAACGACAATATCATACCTGTGATCTTGAATCTGGACTGTCGGCTTATGTAACCCGAATAGTAAGGGTCATAACCCAATCTTTAAAAGCCAATACTTCCGTATGTATGATGACTGTTACATACTTGGCAATTCATTGCCAAAAACCAAGCCGATTTAAATTGACCATACTTACAATTAGATTTAGACAACAAACAAAAGATTGTCTTTCAAACAATGTAAGTTAAATACCAAGAAAAATTTGGAGGCTTCTGATTCGAATACGATCAGTAAACCGGACCAAAGGGGTTAAGCTAGGATTCGAATACGATCATGTAGCCCCCAGTGGTTGTGGCATTGCGCCGATCAAGAGGGTACCGACATCTATGTTCTCTTTGGTTAGAATACGACCTATGTTTGAACAGGAAGCCCCCAAATGACCTTGAGAGGTTTTTAACGACCCTGATTCTAATACGATCCAAGTCGTACCCAAAAGGGGTTAAGCAATGATTCAGATACGATCAAAAAGCCCCCTAGTGAGTTTGGCTTTGCGCCAATCAAGAGTGTAACGACAGCTGTGTTCTCTTTGGTTCAAATACGACCTATGTTTGAACAAGAAGCCCCCTAGTGATCATAATTTTTAACGGCTAGATTCGAATACGATCATGAGCTGGACCAAGAGGGTTAAGCTAGATTCGAATACGATCAGCCCCCAATTGGCCGTTTTATAGTTAAAATAACAAAGACATGTGATCATTAAAGATGAAAAGGACAGAGGTCCTGCTTTATTACTTATCATAATATATACAACGTCAAAGTATGTACATTATGAGAGCCGGTGGCTCAAGTGTAGTAAGGCCGAAGATGAGCAATATTCCACAGCAGGCGGGTCTCCTCCTCCGACTTACGCGAGTCTTTGTGCTCTTGAACATCGATAAGGTAGTATGACCCGTTATTCAAGTTTTTTCTTACCACAAAGGGTCCTTCCCAAGGTGGGGATAGCTTATGCGCATCAGACTGATCCTGGATGAGCTGGAGCACCATGTCACCTTCTTGAAAGGTTCTTGACTTAAAACGACGACTGTGGTAACGACGCAGGTCCTGTTGGTAAATCGCTGAGCAGGCTGCCGCTAAGTCATGCTTTTCATCCAATAAGTCAAGCGCATCCTGACGGGCTTGTTCGCTATCAGCTTTAATGTAATCCGCCACTCGGGGCGAGTCATGACGGATGTCACTGGGCAGGACTGCCTCTGCTCCATAAACCATGAAGAAAGGCGTATAACCCGTAGACCTGTTAGGGGTAGTATTGATGCTCCATATCACAGAGGGTAACTCTTCCACCCAACAACCCGGCGTCTATTGTAAAGGGACCATAAGCCGGAGTTTTAGACCTTTCAAGATTTCCTGATTGGCTCTTTCAACTTGACCATTGGATTGGGGGTGAGCTACTGATGAAACATCAAGCTGGATATGTTCCCGTTGATAGAATTCTTCCAATGCTCCTTGAGACAAGTTAGTACCATTGTCGGTGATAATGCTGTGTGGAAAGACAAAACGAAAGATCACTTTCTTCATGAATTGAACCGCCGTGGCCACATCACACTTACTAACCGGCTCTGCCTCAACCCACTTTGTGAATTTGTCCACTGCCACCAAAAGGTGCGTCTTTTTATCTTTGGATCTTTTGAAAGGTCCAACCATATCAAGCCCCTAGACTGCAAACGACCAAGTAATTCGAAACATCCGTAATTCCTGAGCCGGCACGTGCGTCGGTCGTGCGAATTTTTGACACCCATCGCACCTACTGACCAGATCCTCCGCATAGGCGTGAGCCGTTAGCCAGTAAAACCATGACGGAAAGCTTTGGCCACAAGAGACTTTGAACCGGCATGATGGCCACAATCTCCTTCATGGATCTCATGGAGAATTTCTTGACCTTCTTCAGGAGAGACACAACCTTGAAACGCTTCGGTGACACTGTGATGATACAACTCACCATTGGAAATTGTCATTGACTTAGACCACTGGGTTATCTGTCTAGCCAAGGTCTCATCCTCCAGCAACTCGCCCCGGGTCATATAAGCCAAATACGGCACTGTCCAATCTGGAATGACATGAAGAGCCGCCACCAATTGTGCTTCCGGGTCTGGAACAGCCAAGTCTTCCTCTGTAGGCAACTTGACAAAAGGGCTATGCAAAACATCTAAAAAGGTGTTAGGCGGCACTGGCTTACGTGTAGCGACCAGACCTCAAACAGTCCAATCTCTGTGCTCCGGTGTCATCCCTGGATCGGTAATGCTGACACCACACAGTACTTGAAGGATTTATAACAGAGTAGAAATCACACGCTTATTACATCGAGTGTCTCAAAAGAGAACTTATTACAATGAAATATGGCTTAAGGCCATCTAATCACGATAACAGCGGAAGGCTTGGAAGATAAGTGAGTCCATCAACTCCAACGGCATCACTGAGTATAGAACCATGACCTAAAGGCACCTTACTCGTCGTCTGAAAAGTCTGCAACATGAACGTTGCAGCCCGAAACGGGTCAGCACATGGAATATGCTGGCAAAGTAACACATAGAGAGCAATGAAAGAAATAAGGCTATACTACAAGCATATTTGGCTGGTGGTAAGCTCTATGGTTACATTTTTGCGTAAAGCCAATTTTTCCCTACTGCAAAGGAATAAATTTTATTTAACTATCATGGTAGTTGTTAAACATTAAGAGTGCAGACACCCTCTCAATCCCAATTAAGCATCATCATTAAAACCCAACAAAATTAATTTAGAGTAACATGATGAGATTCACATGGTAATCCAAGTACTAGATACTCAAGATGTCCATAACCGGGGACACGGCTAACCATGATTAGTTTATACACTATGCAGAGGTTTGCGCAATTTTCCTCACAAGGCTCGATCTCCTCCGTTGGGATTCTCACACTACATGATGTTTGAGAAACGGATGACCGAGACATAGTCTTTCAGAAGCGCTTGCACCTTACAAACGGGTAGACCGTACCAACCTACATCCCGTACATCTGCTAGTCTACCACTGTAAGAGTTCGCATGACTTAGTCAACTATGCTAGAGCCCATAGTAGCTTGTGGCTGCACACGGAAGTTTCTAGTATGAATAATCTCATGATCCCTTTGAGCCTGGGTGGCGGACCAAAAGAAAAACAGGCAAGCGCTGGAATACCCAGGTGCCTCAATCCACCCAGATGTGTGTTTAGGTTGCCACCTCAAGTAAACCATTTATTTAAAAATCTCACATCTGTCATGGATACACTCACCCAATCCATGTCTACTGGCATAGCATGGCATGACAAGCAAACATAGAAGTAACTCCCAAAGGTTTGACAATAAAACAGGTAATAGGTACTACCTCATGTACTTCCCAAACCCACAATTTAATTAGATCCTAATCATGCAATGGTGTGAGGATTGATCTAATGCAATAAAAACTGGGTAGTAGGAGGTATGATCAAAGTGTTACTTGTTTTGCTGATGATCCACAAAACCTAGCGATTCGAAGTAGCAAGCGGTGCACTCCGGGTACTCTATCGCAAACAAACAAGCATACAATAAGTATTCATCTAATGCATACGTAAAACTCAAATAAGAGATCTAACCAGATAGTTCAACTTAAGAACTACGGTTGGCAAAAAGAATCAAATCAAACGAAGCAACGAAAGACAAACGGCGAAAGAAACAAGCTTCATTTACTATTCTGGATCTAGGTCAAATTTTATAGAGGCAAAAACTTGTTTGAGTTGGTTAAACGGAAAGAGAGTTTCGAGACGAAACTCCAGGCGCTTGAATCGCCTGATTCTGATAAACGAGCGAAAAGTTAAACTAGAACGAAAATCGAATCAGAAATCGCGATCAGAAATAATCGCGGAATAATCCGAGAAAAAGAAAAATGACGAACAGAATAACGAACGAACGTTCGTTTTCTGGAACTAAATGATGAACGCGTTCGTTAAAATGAACGGACGAGCGGACGTCGCTAAATAAATAAACCGGAAAAAATCGATCTATTAAAAAAACGAAGCTAGGTTTAAAAAAACCGAATTGGTTTTTCTCAGAAAACCGGGCGGCGGGGCGGCTACCTCGGCTCGGTCCGACGGGGCTCTGGGCGGTGGCAATGGGCAGCAGCGGCGGTAGCGGCAGCGGCGTAGGCGGCATGGGGCGGCGTAGGCGGCGTGCGGCGGCAGGGCGGCGGGGCTGCGTGGGTGGCGGTGGGTGGCAACTCGGGGCTCCCAAGGGGTCCCTGGGGTGGCTATTTAAGAGAGGGGGCGGCCTTGCTTGGGGAGGGGGTCGGCGGTGGAGGCGTGCCCGGCTCGGTCTCCCCGAGTCCGGCGGCAGCTCGGCGAGGGAGGCGGTGGCCTGGCGGGCCGGCCTGACTCGGCTGGGCCTTTGGCCCAGTCGGGCGCGGGTTTTTTTTAAACAATTTCGCCGAAAATAAGAAAAATTCTAGAAAAATAAATAAAAATCTAAAATTGCCAAAACAAATTTTCACCGTCTAAATAAAATATTTAGAACAGGATGAACATTTTCTTGGCCCTAAATGCAATTTTTGAAAACATGCAATTTTTCCTAAATTCAAATAAAACCACGAAAAACTCCAGAATAAACCCTTATTTGATTTTTTTATTAAATCCTCAATATTTCTTTATTTTGGGAAAGTCATTTTATTCCCTCTCTCATATTTTTATAATAGAAATAATTGGAGATAAAATAAATAAAATCAAATGATCCTATTTTCAAAATTTGAGAAAACTCAAATATGAACATAACGAAATCCCCAACTCTCTCTGAGGGTCCTTGAGTTGCGTAGAATTTCTAGGATCGACCCAAAAGGCAAATAAATATGATATGCAGTGATGATCTATGTATAACATTCCAAATTGGAAATTTGGGATGTTACAAACCTACTCCCCTTAAGATGAATCTCGCCCTCGAGATTCAGGTTGGCTAGAAAAAAGGTAAGGGTGGTCCTTCAGCAAATCTTCCTCTCGCTCCCAGGTGGCTTCATCCTCCGTGTGGTGGCTCCACTGAACTTTGCAAAACTTGATAACCTTGCTGCGGGTTACTCGGCTGGCATACTCAAGAATCTTAACTGGTTTCTCCTCATAGGTCAAATCACTGTCCAACGGAATCGCTTCCAGCGGCACTATATCTCTCAGCGGTATATCAGCCATCTCTGCGTGGCACTTCTTCAATCGGGAAACGTGGAACACGTCGTGAACTCCTGACAATCTTTCGGGTAATTCCAACTTGTAGGCTACTTCTCCCATACGCTCCAAAACCTTGTATGGTCCTACAAAACGTGGCGCTAACTTTCCCTTAACTCCAAAGCGCTTAACTCCTCGAAGTGGAGATACTCGAAGATAAACTCGGTCTCCGACTTCATAAACTGTCTCCCTGCGTTTAGAATCTGCGTAGCTCTTTTGCCTGGACTGGGCTACCTTGAGCCTATCACGAATCAATTTCACCTTCTATTCAGATTCCTTAATCAAATCCGGTCCAAACAACTGGCGGTCTCCAACTTCATCCCACGACAATGGGGTCATGCACCTCCTTCCGTACACGGCTTTGAAAGGGGCCATCTTCAAACTGGATTGATAACTGTTGTTGTAAGAGAACTCTGCATATGGTAAATTGTCGTCCCAACTAGATCCATAATCTAGCGCACAAGCTCTCAGCATATCCTCCAAAATCTGATTAACTCTCTCGGTCTGTCCATCTGTCTGCGGGTGGAAAGCTGTACTAAATTCTAACCTGGTACCTAAAGTTTCGTGCAACTGATTCTAGAACTTTGAGGTAAACTGGGTTCCTCTATCTGATACAATGCTCCTTGGAACTCCATGCAGACATACGATCCTGGTCATGTATATCTTTGCCAACTTGGCACTAGTATAGGTAGTCTTCACTGGGATGAAATGAGCTACCTTTGTCAAACGATCGACTACTACCCAAATCGAGTCATAGCCTGAACGGGTTCTGGGAAATCCCGTAATAAAATCCATGCCTAGCTTATCCCACTTCCATTCGGGTATTGGCAATGGCTGTAGCAATCCGGCTGGCTTCTGATGCTCTGCATTTACTCTCTGACATACATCACAAACTGCTACATACTCAGCAATATCCTTTTTCATTCCGGTCCACCAGAAAGTATCCTTCAAATCCAGATACATATTGGTATTTCCTGGGTGAATCGAATATGGTGAATCATGGGCCTCTTGCAGAATCAACTTCCTGATCTCTGGGTCATTGGGCACATAAACACGGTCTTCAAACCATAGGGTATCGTGCTCATCCTCACGAAATCCTTTAGCTTTTCCTTTGCTCATTTTCTCCTTAATAGAAGAAATCTCCTTGTCAGTCTTCTGGGCTTCTCTGATCTTATCCATCAAAGTAGACTGAATCTCCAATGCTGCTACATAGCCTCTCGGAACTATCTCCAAACATAGCTCACGAAGATTCTCGGCTAACTCTCTTGGTAAACCTCCCGTCATTAAGGTGTTGACATGACTTTTACGGCTCAACGCATCAGCTACTACGTTAGCCTTTCCAGGGTGATAATGCAATCTCATATCATAATCCTTGATGAGCTCCAACCATCTCCTTTGCCTGAGATTTAACTCCTTCTGCGTGAAGATGTACTTCAAACTCTTGTGATCCGTGTACACCTCACAATGGTTTCCAATAAGAAAATGTCTCCAAGTCTTCAATGCATGCACTACGGCTGCTAACTCCAAATCATGCGTGGCATAATTCAACTCATGAGGCTTAAGATGTCATGAGGCATATGAAACAACTCTTCCTTCCTGCATAAGCACTGCTCTAAGTCCTCGACATGAAGCGTCGCAATACACCTCATAATCCTTGGTCTGATCTAGCAAAATCAACACTGGTGATGTAACCACATTTCTTCAATTCCTGGAAACTAGCCTCACATTCTTCAGTCCACTTGAACTTGGTATCTTTCTTCAACAATTCCATCATAGGCTTTGCAATCTTCAAGAAGTTTTCAATGAATCTCCGGTAGTATCCTGTGAGTCCAAGAAAACTCCGGATCTCTCCAACTGTTATTGAGGCTTCCCAATTTGTCACAGTGTCAACCTTGGTGGGATCTACTACTATACATTCTCTAGATATAACGTGTCCGAGGAATCCAACTTCCTTCAACCAAAACTCACATTTGCTAAACTTGGCATATAACTGATGTTCTCTGAGCTTTCCAAGTACAAAACGCAAATGCTCCTTATGCTCCTCTTCATTCTTCGAGTAAACTAGGATATCATCAATGAACACTACGACGAACTTGTCCAAGAACTCCATAAATACTTTGTTCATCATGTTCATAAAATATGCGGGTGCGTTAGTCAGACCAAATGACATAACGGTATACTCATACAGCCCGTACCTGGTGGTAAAAGCTGTTTTAGGTATATCCTATTCTCGAATCTTCAACTGGTAGTATCCTGATCGCAGATCGATCTTGGAAAATACCTTAGCTCCTTGCAATCGATCAAACAGATCATTGATCATCGGTAGTGGGTACTTGTTCTTGATGGTTACTTCATTCAATCCTCGATAATCAACAACCATCCTTAACGATCCATCCTTCTTCTCCACTAGAAGTACCGGCGATCCCCAAGGTGAAGAACTTGGGCGAATATAACCCTTATCCAATAACTCTTTAATCTGCTTCTTAATCTCTTCCAAATCCTTTGCGGGCATCCTATATGGTCTCTTAGATATTTGCCCTGCGCCTAGCAAAAGCTCAATAAAAAACTCAATATCTCTATCCAGTGGCATGCCTGGCAACTCCTCTGGAAATACGTCAGGGAAATCCTTTACCACTGGTACTTCCTCCTGCACAACTCCTGTTAGGGAATTTACTTGAGTCCTCTTCGGCACATGTCGGGATACATACTTGATCCTTCTTTCTTCTGGCGTTGTAAGCAAAATTGACTTACTAGTGCATTCAATATTCCCTTCATACTTCGATAACCAATCCATGCCTAATATCACATCCAATCCTTGGGATTCCAATACTATTAGGTACGAGGGAAATACATAGTTACCAATCCTTAATGGTAACCGATCACACCATAGACTAGCCATATACTCTGCTCCAGGCGAGGTTACTAACATGGGTGACCTAAGAGCTTGGGTTGGCAGTTTATATTTATCCACAAATCCCCTTGAGATGTATGAATGTGATGCACCAGTATAAAAAAGAACGAGTGTCGTAAATGACTTAACCAAAAACTTACCAATTTCTGCATCCGACTGCTCTTCAACCTCCTCCACATTAACGTGGTTCACCTGTCCCCTATTGAAAGGGTTCGGCTTCTTCCCAGAGCTTCCATTGCTATTTCCATTCTGGGATTTAGGACATTCATTGGCATAATGTCCGGTCTTCCAGCACTTAAAACAAGTGACTTGGCTCAGGTCTCTCTTGGCTGGGGTTGATGGGTTGGTACGGTTCTGGCCGGTGCTTCCTCCATTCCCATTACCATTCTTGGGGCCATTATGATTGTGCGAGCTACCTCCTCCATGGGTATGCTGAAAGTGTCCTCCCGGTCTAGGGGTAAAACCTGGCTTCTGTTGAGCTCCAGAATTGTACTTCCCTTGTCCATACTTCCTCTTGCGGTTCTCAATCTGATGTTGCTTCCCTTCAATCATAAGAGCACGATCTACCAACTCCTAGTAGTTGTTGAACGTTGCTACCATCAACTGCATGCTCAACTCATCATTCAGTCCTTCCAGAAACTTCTCCTGTTTAGTCGCATCCATAGCAATGTCATCTAGGGCATAACGTGCTAGCTTACTAAAGTCCTCCACATACTAGCCAACTGTCCGTCCTCCTTGGCGCAAGTTATGAAACTCACGCTTCTTCATGGCCATAGCTCCTGCTGGAACATGGGCAGTACGGAAATGTTGCTGAAACTGGTCCCATGTGATAGTGTCGATAGGGAAAGTGGCTGTGAAATTCTCCCACCATGATGTTGCAGGTCCTTCAAGCTGATGTGCGGCAAACTTCACCTTTTCCGTATCTGTGCATCCTGTCGTGGTCAACTCCCTAGCTGTCTTGCAGAGCCAATCATCTGCTACTATCGGCTCGGTGCTACTAGAGAACACCGGCGGATTCAGCCTAAGAAAACGGGTGAAGTGGTCAACAGGTGGTGGTGGTGGTGGGTTGTTGTTGTTGTTCCCCTGATTTTGATTCTGGACTAGCAACTGCATCAACGTATTCTGCTGCTGGATCAACTGAGTGAGCTCCGGTGGGAAAGTAAATCCGGGGTCATGTCTCGGAGGCATCTGAGGGTTTAGAAAAGATGAGATTAAGAATAGAGGGGGTCTAGAGAGAAAACACTACCCATATGCACATGAGGCAAAACAAACAATTCACTTCATTCAATCAAACAAGGGTATACAATCAATCTAACTATCACAACAGTGCTCGGACTACTATATTTACATGGTGGACTACTACTACTGATGAGGTGGTCTACTAGAAATATTCTTCGGTTGCAGAATCCATGATATCTGCTCCAGCTTCATCAACATAGTCATCATCACTATCATCTGGATCCGAGTCAGTGTCGTCGATGATGATGTAGTCTTCAGGGCGAATCTCCTGGGGTTCTTCATCTTCTTCTACTGGTGTAGGGCCTCCCATAAATATTCCGATCTTCTTGATCAGGTCGTCATTCTTCTCCACTAGTACCTCGATTTCCTCTTCATAATATTCACATGTAGCCTTGAGTTCTTCCTTCAGTTCCTTGATTCTTGTTCTTGCCTTCTTCAGATCTATCATGTGGGCGCACATCTGGTTCTCCTGACGTCGAATGTGCTGGTTCAACTCCTGGATAAAAACTGCAATTGATCTATCCTTCTTGGTGTTGATCATCTCCCAGTGCTCATCTCGGCACCCACAAATCTGATAGATAGTATCCTTGAGATCATTGCGGTAGACTTCTCCAATATGTCCCATGTCGATGTGAGCTGCCGTGCTCCTTCCTAGACTCCATGTCGGTGCATCAAAGGAAAACTCTATGGGCTCAGTGACTGGCATGAACATTCTTCCTGGAACTTGAACTTGAATCATCCAGCGCTCCTTTTCAGGTAAAGTGGCGTTGTAGGTTCCGGTGAAGCTTCGTACTCCGATGTTCAGGTACTTAGTGACTTCCTTCAGGTGACATCCAAAGGGTGTATCTTCATCCGGCTATGTGAACTTGTTCCTTGCATCCGCCATCCTAAAAGAGTAGAAAAGATGAGGAGTCAGAATGAGAATAGTGAGTAGTGATCTAGGGCTTTAGCTTAGTGGTCGTGTCCTACAGGCAGCGTGTGCTCTGATACCATCTTGTAGCGACCAGACCTCAAACAGTCCAATCTCTGTGCTCCGGTGTCATCCCTGGATCGGTAATGCTGACACCACACAGTACTTGAAGGATTTATAACAGAGTAGCAATCACACACTTATTACATCGAGTGTCTCAAAAGAGAACTTATTACAATAAAATATGGCTTAAGGCCATCTAATCATGATAACAGCGGAAGGCTTGGAAGGTAAGTGAGTCCATCAACTCCAACGGCATCACTGAGTATAGAACCACGACCTAAAGGCACCTTACTCGTCGTCTAAAAAGTCTGCAACACGAACGTTGCAGCCCAAAACGGGTCAGCACATGGAATATGCTGGCAAAGTAACACACAGAGAGCAATGAAAGAAATAAGGCTATACTACATGCATATTTGGCTGGTGGTAAGCTCTATGGTTACAGTTTTGTGTAAAGCCAATTTTTCCCTACTACAAAGGAATACATTTTATTTAACTATCATGGTAGTTGTTAAACATTAAGAGTGCAGACACCCTCTCAATCCCAATTAAGCATCATCATTAAAACCCAACAAAATTAATTTAGAGTAACATGATGAGATTCACATGATAATCCAAGTACTAGATACTCAAGATGTCCATAACCGGGGACACGGCTAACCATCATTAGTTTATACACTATGCAGAGGTTTGCGCAATTTTCCTCACAAGGCTCGATCTCCTCCGTTGGGATTCTCACATTACATGATGTTTGAGAAACGGATGACCGAGACATAGTCTTTCAGAAGCGCTTGCACCTTACGAACGGGTAGACCGTACCAACCTACATCACGTACATTTGCTAGTCTACCACTGTAAGAGTTCGCATGACTTAGTCAACTATGCTAGAGCCCATAGTAGCTTGTGGCTGCACGCGGAAGTTTCTAGTATGAATAATCTCATGATCCCTTTGAGCCTGGGTGGCGGACCAAAAGTAAAACAGGCAATCGCTAGAATACCCAGGTGCCTCAATCCACCCATATGTGTGTTTAGGTTGCCACCTTACGCAAACCATTAATTTAAAAATCTCACATCTGTCATGGATAAATTCACCCAATCCACGTCTACTGGCATAGCATGGCATAACAAGCAAACGTAGGAGTAACTCCCAAAGGTTTGACAATAAAACAGGTAATAGGTACTACCTCATGTACTTCCCAAACCCACAATTTAATTAGATCCTAATCATGCAATGGTGTGAGGATTGATCTAATGCAATAAAAACTGGGTAGTAGGAGGTATGATCAAAGTGTTACTTGCTTTGCTGATGATCCGCAATACCTAGCGATTCGAAGTAGTAAGCGGCGCACTCCGGGTACTCTATCGCAAACAGACAAGCATACAATAAGTACTCATCTAATGCACACGTAAAAGTCAAATAAGAGATCTAACCAGATAGTTCAACTTAAGAACTCCGGTTGGCAAAAAGAATCAAATCAAACGAAGCAACGAAAGACAAACGGCGAAAGAAACAAGCTTCATTTACTATTCTGGATCTAGGTCAAATTTTACAGAGGCAAAAACTTGTTTGAGTTGGTTAAACGGAAAGAGGGTTTCGAGACGAAACTCCAGGCGCTTGAATCGCCTGATTCCGATAAACGAGCGAAAAGTTAAACTAGAACGAAAATCGGATCAGAAATCGCGATCAGAAATAATCGCGGAATAATCTGAGAAAAAGAAAAACGATGAACAGAATAACGAATGAACGTTTGTTTTCTAGAACTAAATGATGAACGCGTTCGCTAAAACGAACGGACGAGTGGACGCTCGCTAAATAAATAAACCGGAAAAAACCGATCTATTAAAAAAACGAAGCTAGGTTTTCAAAAAAACCGAATTGGTTTTTCTCAGAAAACTGGGCGGCGGGGCGGCTACCTCGGCTCGGTCCGGTCCGGCAGGGATCCGGGCGGCGGCGGTGGGCGGCGGCGGCGGCATGTGGCGGCGGCAGCAGCGGCGGCGGCGGC
>NC_041380.1:379771129-379800800 GCF_002162155.2 Triticum dicoccoides | reverse complement strand
GGCGTGTGGCGTCAGCAGCGGCGGGGCGGCGGGGCTGCATGGGCGGCGGCGGGTGGGGACTCGGGGCTCCCAGGGGGTCCCCGGGGTGGCTATTTAAGAGAGGGGGCGGCCTTGCTTGGGGAGGGGGTCGGCGGTGGAGGCGTGCCCGGCTAGGTCTCCCCGGGTCCGGCGGCAGCTCGGCGAGGGAGGCAGTGGCCTGGTGGGCCGGCCTGGCTCGGCTGGGCCTTTGGCCCAGTCGGGCGCGGGTTTTTTTAAACAATTTCGCCGAAACTAAGAAAAATTCTAGAAAAATAAATAAAAATCTAAAATTGCCAAAACAAATTTTCACCATCTAAATAAAATATTTAGAACAGGATGAACATTTTCTTGGCCCTAAATGCAATTTTTGAAAACGTGCAATTTTTCCTAAATTCAAATAAAACCACGAAAAACTCCAGAATAAAACGTTATTTGATTTTTTTTATTAAATCCTCAATATTTCTTTATTTCGGGAAAGTCATTTTATTCCCTCTCTCATATTTTTATAATAGAAATAATTGGAGATAAAATAAATAAAATCAAATGATCATATTTTCAAAATTTGAGAAAACTCAAATATGAAAATAACGAAATCCCCAACTCTCTTCGAGGGTCCTTGAGTTGCGTAGAATTTCTAGGATCGACCCAAAAGGCAAATAAATATGATATGCAGTGATGATCTATGTATAACATTCCAAATTGGAAATTTGGGATGTTACATTACGCTGAGATCCCAACCGGCTTAAAGTATCAGCTGCTTCATTCTTTCTGCGGTCCATGTGCTCCACTTGATAACCCCTGAAGTGTACAGCAACCGCCTCAACCTCACGGCGATAAGCCGCCATGAGAGGATCCTTGGAGTCCTACTTGCCTGATACTTGCTGAGCCACCAAATCTGAGTCGCCAAGGCACCATACCTGGCTTAAACTCATTTCTATAGCCATTCGAAGACCATGGAGTAAGGCCTCATACTCAGCTGCGTTGTTAGTATAAGGAAACATCAACCGCAACACATAACAAAATTTGTCACCTCAAGGGGAAGTTAAAACAACACATATTGGACGATTCATTTTGATGGGTCCAACTGTCTGGACCCATCAAAATGAATCGTCCAATATGTGTTGTCCGGCTTCTCTTCATGTATCTGCAACTCCGTCCAATCGTTAATGAAGTCCACCAGTGCTCGAGATTTGATGGCAGTACGTGGCACATACTTTAAACCATGAGAGCCAAGTTCAACGGCCCACTTGGCGACTCGTCCCGTGGCTTCTTTATTTTGAATAATGTCTCCTAAAGGAGCAGAGCTAACCATAGTGATAGGATGACCCTGAAAGTAATGCTTAAGCTTCCGGCTTGCTGTTAACACCCCATAAACAAGTTTCTGCCAATGTGGATATCTCTGTTTGGACTCAATGAGCACCTCGCTGACTTAGTAAACCGGCTGTTGAAACGGATATTCCTTGCCAGCCTCTTTGCGCTCTACAACAATGGCCACACTGACATCACGTGTGTTAGCAGCCACATATAACAGCTGTGGCTCCTTATCAACGGGAGCAGCAAGAACCGGCGGCTCAGCGAGCTGTCTTTTCAGATCTTCAAAGGCAGAGTTAGTAGCATCACTCCAGACAAAATCATCTGTCTTCTTCATCATTTGAGCCTTCTCACCTAACCGGCTTATGAACAGGCTTAAAGCTGCAACATGACCCGCCAAGCGCTGAACGTCATTGATGCACACCGGCTTAGCCAAAGATGTAATCGCCTTGATTTTCTCCAGGTTAGCCTCAATGCCTTTGTTAGACACTAAAAAACCCAAAAGCTTGCCCGCCGGTACTCCAAAAACGCACTTGGCCGGGTTAAGCATCATCTTGTAGACCCGAAGGTTATCAAAGGTTTCCTTCAGATCATCTATCAAGGTTTCCTTCTCTCTGGATTTCACCACTATATCATCCACATAAGCATGAACATTACGCCCAATCTGATTGTGAAGACAGTTCTGCACACACCGCTGATAAGTCGCCTGGGCACTCTTAAGCCCAAAAGGCATGGACACATAACAAAAGGCCCCAAATGGAGTAATGAAAGTTGTCTTCTCCTGGTTCTTAACCGTCATCTTGATCTGATGGTAACCAGAATAAGCATCCAAAAACCTCAAACGCTCACAACCTGCCGTAGCATCAATGATTTGATCAATACGAGGGATAGCAAAAGGATCAGCCAGACAAGCTTTGTTTAAGTCTGTGTAATCCACACACATACGCCAGGTGCCGTTCTTTTTAAGCACGAGCACTGGGTTAGCCAACCACTCTGGATGAAAGACTTCAATAATGAACCCGACTTCTAAAAGTCGGGCCACCTCTTCTCCAATAGCCTTGTGCCTTTCCTCGTTGAACAGCCGAAGAAACTGCCTGACCGGCTTAAACTTTGGATCAATATTGAGAGTGTGCTCAACGAGTTCTCTCGGTACACCCGGCATGTCAGAAGGCTTCCATGCAAAGATGTCCCGGTTCTTACGAATGAACTCGATGAGCGCGCCTTCCTATCTGGGATCCAAATTAGCATTGATAATAAATTGTTTGGATGAGTCGCCAGGCACAAAATCAATCATCTTGGTATCGTCAGCTGACTTAAACTTCAGCGCCGACTCATGTTCCGTAGTTGGCTTCTTCAAAGATGTCATGTCTGTCAGGTCAATGTTGTCTTTGTAGAACTTTAACCCCTCCGTTGCGCAAACAGATTCCGTGTAAGCAGCATCGCCTTCCTCACACTCTAAGGCTATCTTCCGACTTTCATGTACTGTGATAGTACCTTTATAACCCGGCAACTTGAGCTGTAGATAAACATAACACGGCCGTGCCATGAATTTTGCATAAGCCGGCCATCCAAATAGGGCGTGATACGGGCTCTTGATTTTGACCACCTTAAAGGATAATTTCTTAGCCCTAGAATCATGCTCATCTCCAAAAGCTACCTCCAGCTCAATCTTACCCACCGGGTATGCCGACTTACCAGGCACCACTCCATGAAAACAGTGTTGGACGTCTTAAGACTTTTGTCAGTCAACCCCATGTGACGGAACGTCTCATAATAGAGGATGTTGATACTACTACCTCCGTCCATGAGTACTTTAGTGAATTTATATCCACCAACCTGAGGCGCCACCACCAAAGCCAGATGACCCGGATTGTCAACCCGGGGAGGGTGATCCTCCCTGCTCCATAGAATAGGCTGCTCAGACTATCTCAAATAACGAGGAACCGCTGGCTCAACAGTGTTGACCGCTCTCTTATGAAGTTTTTGGTCCCTTTTGCATAAACTTGTGGTGAATACATGATACTGCCCACTACTTAGCTGCTTTGGGTTACTCTGAAACCCGGATTGTTGTTGCTGCTGACCTCCTTGGCCAGATTGCTGATTATAACCACTTTGATTACCTTGAGGGCCCTGGCCATGAAAACCGCCGCCGCCTGAATTGCTGCCCGAGCCTTGAAAACTGCCGCCGCCTGAGCCAGCGCCAGGTCCATGATTACCATTGAACATGTTAGAATTCTTGAAAGCCTTCATGATTGTACGGTCTTTCCATAGATGGGTGGTCGGCTTCTCCCGGGTGCCGTGTCTTGGACAGGGTTCATTTAGCAAATGCTCGAGGGTGGGACCTGACCCGCCTGACTGAGGAGGTGGTCTCCCCTTACACTGTTGATTGTTTCCTTGCGCATTTGCTACAAACTCCAAGCTGCCGTCAGCCTTACGTTTGTTATTACCTCCTTGATTTGCTGGGTTATGCTAAAGGCCCTTACCGTTGCCATTTTTCTTTCCCTTCCCTGTCTTCTCTTCATCAGACGCAGGATCTTTGGTACTATCTGAATCGGCATATTTGACTAGAGCCGCCATCAGCTAGCACATGTCATTACAATCGCGCTTGAGACACACTAGCTTCTATTTCAGAGGTTCAAAATGGCAATTTTTCTCCAACATTAAGACCGCAGAGCCGGCATCCATCTTATCAGATGAATGTACTATTTCCTTTACTCGGCGCACCCAATGGTTCGTGGACTCACCTTCCTCTTGCTTGCAATTAGTCAAGTCCACAATCGACATGGGCTGCTTGCATGTATCTTTAAAGTTCTGAATAAAACAGGCCTTTAACTCGGCCCAGGAACCAATGGAATTAGGTGGCAGTCCCTTTAACCAAGTGCGGGCCGTTCCATATAGCATCATAGTGAAGTATTTAGCCATTGCTGTGTCACTAACCTCCAGCAATTCCATGTCCATCTCATAACTCTCAATCCATGCCCCGGGCTGTAAGTCAGCTGTGTAATTAGGCACCTTTCGAGGCCCCTTGAAATCCTTTGGCAAACGCTCAATACGTAGAGCCAGCACCAAGCAAGGGACACCTCCTATCCTTGTGGCCACACCTGCTTCAACAGAGGCCGTTGGATAAACTGGAAAAGCTTGGTGAGCCGCCTGCTCAGCTGCCTGTTGAACTGCCCGCTCAGCCTCTTGGCGGATCCTATCCTGGTCAACCAAGTTAAGAGCTCCATCATGCGCCGGGTCATGCCTGCGCGGCTGGTTACGGCGCTGGGCGTTGCTTGACACGGCTGCTGAATCCATATGCCTGCTATAGCTCAGGCTCCGGCTTGGGCGAGGGGTTGAATGAATCCTGTCTCGACTATAAGAGTATGCCTCATGTTGTGCCAGAGCCGTCTGAAGAAGTTCTATGACCCTTCGTGTTTCAATCATCGTCGGAGAGTCACCCTCCATTGGGAGAGCCGCCAAACGTGCCGATGCAGCGATTAGATTCTCCAATGGGTTAGAAAAATGACCCAGTGGTGTCGGTGTATAACGAGGCAGAGCAGTATTCACACGAGGTGGTTCCATAGTCTGTGGCTGAACTGGCGCCCCAGCCCCGGGTGTTGCAATCCGGTTCACCTATGGTGGGTTGCTGGGACCTGCCCGAGTGTGTGGAAGAGGTTCCTAGGATCGTAAGTCAGAGGCAGACGTGATTGAGTCTTCTGATGCCTTCTCCTCATGACCTCATTTGATGTGTTTAGATCCATCGTGAGCCGAAAGGCCTCTGATTGAAGCTGCTGAGCCCGAGCATCCAAAGCCGCCCGCTCTGCAGCCATCCTGATGTCCTCCGCCGCCAAGTTTTCCTTGGCCTGTACTACCTCCTCACGTAACCGTGCCACCTCCGCATCATGCTGAGCCTGATCCGCTGGTTCAACCATGTCAATCAAAAGGGTTGTCATCCTATCCATGAGATCCATCAGCACCTGAGTCGATGCACGCGCGGGGCCTCCTGACCCGACCGCTGCTGACCCGGTGGTTATTGCTGCCGCAGCCGTAGAGTTTTGAGCGGGCTGCGTGCCAGTCACAAAGATCCCCGCTCTGCTCGGTGGCTCGAAGGGGTCCGGAATACTGCTGTCATCGGAACAGCCCCCAAGCCCACCATCTTGCAGTTGATACAACGAATCTGTCTCACCCGTGGATGACTCGCCATCAGACTGGATGGCCGTCTTGCCACCAGAAATAGATCCTTCACGAAATTCCCCTCCATGGATGCATCCCAAGAAGGCACGCTTCATAGTCGGCTGACCCCGGGCGGGTCTTGCGCGCTAATGAAGACATGTATCCCGTCGAAGGGGACCCGATACCCGTACTCAATTGAGCCAGCGTCGGGGCCCCAGCCTGCATCATCGATGTAGAGCTTGCTGCGGTGACTCTTGGTCAGCCGGCCAACAATGTATCCCTTGAGCCCTTCGAAGATTCCCTTCAAGAACTCAAATCCACCATGTGCTGGCCCCATGGTGGGCGCCAACTGTCGTGAAATTGTCACGACAGATGTCCTAGTGAAAGCACTTAGTCGTGGAGCCATCGCAACTAGGAAGCTTAAAGGCGTTAATCAGGACAAAGGACATGAGAGGTTTATACTGGTTCGGCCCCTTGCGGTGAAGATAAGCCTAGTCTAGTTGATGTGGTATTGCTAGGTTTCGATGACCAAGGAGAGAATACGATAGCTTGGCTCTCGATCTGTTGTTTCTTGCCCTAAACCGCAACTGGGTCGTCCCCTTATATACACGGGTTGACGCCCTGTGGCCTATAGATTCCCGGCCGGCTCATACAACGTGTCCGGCTCAGTGACATCTCTTACATGCCTTCCATTACAAGTCTATTCATAGATGGCGGTTTATACTTACGGGCCTTAAACCGCCTCTGGGCTTGGGCCTATTATAAGCCTTATTGTAAACCCTCACCTTGTATACTCTTCGGGCTTTATTCATGTAGCCCGCCGTTGTGGTTGAAGATGGGATCTCGTGGATACATAAAGTTGCGGTGGTGGAATTAGGTTTTTGGCTCTGTATGTGATCGTTTGGGGGTGTGTAGGTATATATAGGAGGAAGGAGTACGTCGGTGGAGCAACAGGGGGCCCACGAGGGTGAAGGGCATGCCTGGGGGGGTAGGCGCGCCCCCCTACCTCGTGGCTTCCTCCTTTGTTTCTTGACGTAGGGTCCAAGTCTCCTGGATCATGTTCGGTGAGAAAATCACGTTCCCGAAGGTTTCATTCCGTTTGGACCCCGTTTGATATTCCTTATCTTCGAAACCCTAAAATAGGCAAAAAAACAGCAATTCTGGGCTAGGCCTCCGGTTAATAGGTTAGTCCGAAAAATAATATAAAAGCGGATAATAAAGCCCAATAATGTCCAAAACAGTAGATAATATAGCATGGAGCAATCAAAAATTATAGATATGTTGGAGACGTATCAAGCATCCCCAAACTTAATTCCTGCTCGCCCTCGAGTAGGTAAATGATAAAAACAGAATTTTTGATGTGGAATGTTACTTGGCATAATTTTAATGTAGTTCTTCTTAATTATGGTATGAATATTCAGATCCGAAAGATTCAAGACAAAAGTTTAATATTGACATAAAAATAATAATACTTCAAGCATACTAACAAAGCAATCATGTCTTCTCAAAATAACATGGCCACAGAAAGTTATCCCTACAAAATCATATAGTCTGGCTATGCTCTATCTTCACCACACAAAGTATTTAAATCATGCACAACCCCGATGACAAGCCAAGAAATTGTTTCATACTTTTGACATTCTCAAACTTTTTCAATCTTCACGCAATACATGAGCGTGAGCCATGGATATAGCACTATAGGTGGAATAGAATAGTGGTTGTGGAGAAGACAAAAAGGAGAAGATAGTCTCACATCAACTAGGCGTATCAACGGGCTATGGACATGCCAGTCAATAGATATCAATGTGAGTGAGTAGGGATTGCCATGCAACGGATGCACTAGAGCTATAAGTATATGAAAGCTCAACAAAAGAAACTAAGTGGGTGTGCATCCAACTTGCTTGCTCATGAAGACCTAGGGCATTTTGAGGAAGCCCATCATTGGAATATACAAGCCAAGTTCTATAATGAAAATTTCCCACTAGTATATGAAAGTGATATCATAGGAGACTCTCTATCATGAAGATCATGGTGCTACTTTGAAGAACAAGTGTGGTAAAAGGATAGTAGCATTGTCCCTTCTCTCTTTTTCTCTCATTTTTTATTTGGGCCTTTTCTCTTTTTTTATGGCTTCTTTTCTCTCTTTTTTTCGTCCGGAGTCCCATCCCGGCTTGTGGGGGAATCATAGTCTCCATCATCCTTTCCTCACTGGGACAATGCTCTAAATGATGATCATCACACTTTTATTTTCTTGCAACTCAACAATTACAACTCGATACTTAAAACAAAATATGACTCTATGTGAATGCCTCCGGTGGTGTACCGAGATATGCAATGACTCATGAGTGACATGTATGAAAGAATTATGAACGGTGGCTTTGCCACAAATACAATGTCAACTACATGATCATGCAAAGCAATATGACAATGATGGAGTGTGTCATAATAAATAGAACGATGGAAAGTTGTATGGCAATATATCTCGGAGTGGCTATGGAAATGCCATAATAGGTAGGTATGGTGGCTGTTTTGAGGAAGGTATATGGTGGGTGTATGATACCGACGAAAGGTGCGCGGTATTATAGAGGCTAGCAATAGTGGAAGGAAGAAAAGTGCGTATATCCATGGACTCAACATTAGTCATAAAGAACTCATATACTTATTGCAAAAATCTACAAGTTATCAAAGCAAAGTATTAAGCGCATGCTCCTAGGGGGATAGATTGGTAGGAAAAGACCATCGCTCGTCCCCAACCGTCACTCATAAGGAAGACAATCAAAAAATAATTCATGCTCCGACTTCATCACATAACGGTTCACCATATGTGCATGCTACGGGAATCACAAACTTTAACACAAGTATTTCTCAAATTCACAACTACTCAACTAGCACAACTTTAATATCACCATCTTCATATCTCAAAACAATTATCAAACATCAAACTTCTCATAGCATTCAACACACTCATAAGAAAGTTTTTACTATTCCTGAATACCAAGCATATTAGGATTATTTAAGCAAATTACCATGCTATTTAAGACTCTCAAAATAATCTAAGTGAAGCGTGAGAGATCAAATAGTTTCTATTAAAACAAATCCACCACCGTGCTCTAAAAGATATAAGTGAAGTACTAGAGTATTCTAACAAATTCCAAATCCTGTATGGCTCTCTCAAAAGGTGTGTACAGCAAGGATTATTGTGGTAAACTAACAAATAAAGACTCAAATAATACTAGACGCTCCAAGCAAAACACATATCATGTCGTGAATAAAAATATAGCTCCAAGTAAAGTTACCGATAGAAGTAGACGAAAGAGGGGATGCCTTCCGGGGCATCCCCAAGCTTTGGCTTTTATGTGTCCTTAGATTATCTTTGGGGTGCCATGGGCATCCCCAAGCTTAGGCTCTTGCCACTCCTTGTTCCATAATCCATCAAATCTTTACCCAAAACTTGAAAACTTCACAACACAAAACTTAAAGTACAAAATCTCGTGAGCTCCATTAGCGAAAGAGAACAAAAGACCACTTCAAGGTACTGTAATGAACTCATTATTTATTTATATTGGTGTTAAACATACTGTATTCCAAATTCTCTATGATTTATAAACTATTTTACTAGCCATAGATTCATCAAAATAAGCAAACAACACACGAAAAACAGAATCTGTCAAAAACAGAACAGTCTGTAGTAATCTGTATCTAGCGCAAGATCTGGAACCCCAAAAATTATAAAATAAATTTCTGGACGTGAGGAATTTCTCTATTAATCATCTTCAAAAGGAATTAACTAAATATCACTTTCCAAATAAAAATGGCAGCAGTTCTCGTGAGCGCTAAAGTTTCTGTTTTTTACAGCAAGATATCAAGACTTTCCCCAAGCCTTCCCAACGGTTCTACTTGGCACAAACACTAATTAAACACAAAAAGCATAACCAAAACAGAGTCTAGGTAAATTATTTATTACTAAACAGGAGCAAAAAAGTAAGGAATAAAAATAAAATTGGGTTGCCTCCCAACAAGCGCTATCGTTTAACGCCCCTAGCTAGGCATAAAAAGCAAGGATAGATCTAGGTACTGCCATATTTGGTAGGTAATTCGTCAATGAGGCATCTACCGTCTTTAGGAATTTCTTTATTTTTATTGATTATCAAAATTTTAGGCACAAGATCGAAAAAATCATTAGCAACAAATGGTTCCTTGATAATAGCAAAAAGATTAGGATGAACACTTATAGATTTGAGATCTGCAGTTTCTTTGCTAGAGGATTCACCTTTATTTTTAGGAACATACATAAGCTTGGCAATTTTAGTTGAAGGACTTAGAGTATTCTTTACGGAAGAAAAAGCGGTTCCCAAGTTGGTAATGATACCCTCAAGTTTATCGATTCTAGTGGAATCATGATTTATTCTTTCATTAACTGTAGGTTCCTTCTCTTTAATATTTTTCAAAGTTACTCCTACTTTAGATCCATATTGGGTAATTTGGTTGTGGATATTTTTATCGAAATTTTCAATTAACTCAACGGTAGCAACTTTATTTTCAATAATTTCAAGTTTTTGCATTACATGCTCCAAACTTAACATAGTTCCATTAACCAAAAGAGGTGGTGAGCCAAACAAATCTATCATAGCATTATAAGAATCAAAAGTGGCTACCCAAGAAGTTCCTCCAGTAATGGTATCAAGGATATATCTGTGCCAAGGAGTAACGCCTACATAAAAATTGCGAAGAAGAACGGAAGTAGATTGCTTCCTGGTAGATCTATTTTGAGCATTGCAAATTCTATACCAAGCGTCTTTTAGATTTTCTCCCTCCCTTTGTTTAAAATTTAGAACTTCATTTTTGGGAGAAAACGGAGAAGATAAGGGACTAGCCATAACGACAAGCAAGTAATCCAACACACGAGCAAACAAGAAACCAAAAAAAGAGGCAAATAGAGAAAGAGAGGGAGGATAGAGGGAGAGAGGGCGAACAAAACGGCAAGGGTGAAGTGGGGGAGAGGAAAACGAGAGGCAAATGGCAAATAATGTAATGCGGGAGATAAGGGTTGTGATGGGTACTTGGTATGTTGACTTTTGCGTAGACTCCCCGGCAACGGCGCCAGAAATGGCACATTGTCGGGAGTCAAATCTTGACTTGCACGAACCTCCCCGGCAACGGCGCCAGAAATTCTTCTTGCTACCTCTTGAGAATTGCGTTGGTTTTCTTGAATAGGAAAGGATGATGCAGCAAAGTAGCGTAAGTATTTCCCTTAGTTTTGAGAACCAAGGTATCAATCTAGTAGGAGGTTGCGTGCGCGTCCCTAGTACCTGCACAAAACAAATAACTCCTCGCAACCAACGCGATAAGGGGTTGTCAATCCCTTCACGGTCACTTACGAGAGTGAGATCTGATAGATATGATAAGATAATATTTTTGGTATTTGTATGATAAAGATGCAAAGTAAAATAAAAGCAAAGTAAAAAAGCAAAGGAAATAACTAAGTATTGGAAGATTAATATGATGAAGATAGACCCGGGGGCCATATGTTTCACTAGTGGCTTCTCTCAAGAGCATAAGTATTTTACGGTGGGTGAACGAATTACTGTTGAGCAATTGACAGAATTGAGCATAGTTATGAGAATATCTAGGTATGATCATGTATATAGGCATCACGTCCAAGACAAGTAGACCGACTCCTGCCTACATCTACTACTATTACTCCACTCATCGACCGCTATCCAGCATGCATCTAGAGTATTAAGTTCATGAAAACAGAGTAACGCCTTAAGCAAGATGACATGATGTAGAGGAATAAATTCATGCAATATGATAAAAAAACCATCTTGTTATCCTCGATGGCAACAATACAATACGTGCCTTGCTGCCCCTACCGTCACTGGGAAAGGACATCGCAAGATTGAACCCAAATCTAAGCACTTCTCCCATTGCAAGAAAGATCAATCTAGTAGGCCAAACCAAACTGATAATTCGAAGAGACTTGCAAAGATAACCAATCGTACATAAAAGAATTCAGAGAAGATTCAAATATTGTTCATAGATAATCTTGATCATAAACCCACAATTCATCGGTCTCAACAAACACACCGCAAAAAGAAGATTACATCGAATAGATCTCCACATGAGAGGGGGAGAACATTGTATTGAGATCCAAAAAAAGAGAAGAAGCCATCTAGCTAATAACTATGGACCCGAAGGTCTGAGGTAAACTACCCACACTTCATCGAAGAGGCTATGATGTTGATGTAGAAGCCCTCCGTGATGGATACCCCCTCCGGCGGAGCTCCGGAACAGGCCTCAAGATGGGATCTCATGGATACAGAAAGTTGCGGCGGTGGAATTAGGTTTTTGCCTCCGTATCTGATCATTTGGGGGTACGTAGGTATATATAGGAGGAAGGAGTACGTTGGTGGAGCAACAGGGGGCCCACGAGGGTGGAGGGCGCGCCTGGGGGGGTAGGCGCGTCCCCTACCTCGTGGCTTCCTCCTTTGTTTCTTGACGTAGGGTCCAAGTCTCCTGGATCATGTTCGGTGAGAAAATCACGTTCCCGAAGATTTCATTCCGTTTGGACTCCGTTTGATATTCCTTTTCTTCGAAACCCTAAAATAGGCAAAAAAAAACAACAATTCTGGGCTGGGCCTCCGGTTAATAGGTTAGTCCCAAAAATAATATAAAAGTGGATAATAAAGCCAAATAATGTCCAAAACAGTAGATAATATAGCATGGAGCAATCAAAAATTATAGATACGTTGGAGACGTATCAGTTGACCCGGCCCCTCCTAGGCGGGTCATACCTGGTAGTCATATCCCCAACAATGGCCTTGCGATTTGTATTTTCAAATGTCAATGAAATCACCAACCTGCAAATTCCTTAGTTAGGCTTTGTATGCACTATCAATGAATGGAATGCGTTAGAATTAGAATCAGAATGGACAAAAGAGTAACCACTTACAGACTCTGCTTTTGGAATTGGAGGATGTACTGTTTTCTGTAATCTTGTAAAAGAAGACATTAGCTTGCTCAAGGAATAAACGACCACGACACAACCTCATAATTTAAATGTTTTTTAATAGTACAGATGGGTGTAAGCCTGTAAAGAAGATGGTACATGATCTTTGTTGTGGTTTTGCAAGTTTTTCTGCAGCGTCACCCTAAAGCCAGGGTACTTTTGTAGCATCATAGGAGTAGCTTCACATGATGGTTGCCGTAATTGGCCGCACCTTCCAGGAGCGGTCGCACCTGCGACAAGAGCGTGTCTGTGTCAATGAACCCGCTGTTCGCAATATCCAGCAACGCCGGCAAGCCAAGGTATACAGTCAGAGAAGACAAATCCGTCATCCATTGCTGCCATTCGCTCTGCATGCTCCCGTCTCCGGCCGGGCGGGAATGAACTGGCACGGCTGGTTGTCGTGGAATTGCACGCACATGACGTCGAACAGCCAGCGGCCGAGTGCGGCCATGAGGGACACGTCTGGGAACATACAATGTGGCCCCACGGTGAGCAACCGAGCATGTACATCTTGCCTCCCATGACGCGCATCGACCTTGTACAGAGACGTGGGGTTCCTCGCGAGATCGTCATAGTACTTGGACTGGGCCTCCATGTAAAAGTCCATACCCTCCAGCAGCTCGTCGCACAGCGGTGCGGTGATTTCGCCTGAACTCTCTCATTTGTTGAGGTCCATGATCTGGTACCCTGTCCCTGCCATCCACGAAGCGCTCGACAGGACTTGGAGGCAGAGAGATGACACATGGGCCACCACTGCTCCGAGAGGTCGCGCCACTGCGAGGGGAGCGTGCCGCTGCAGATCGCGACTTGAGCGGCAGTGCAGAACAATGGGGAGCTCTGAGATGCGGTCCTCCCACCCCCTGCGCGCCGGTGTAGATGGCTGACTTGAGCGGCAGCGCAGTCTCTTTGGGTGTGCTTGTTTGGGCTGCAACTTCTCCGGCTGCAGCTGGAATGGCTCTAGATGGAAGGAGCGGCTGTAGCTGCTAGCTGCGGCTGAAAGGTTGGAGCTAAGGTGCAGTCGTTTAGTAGTCATACTGTAGCGGCTGATACTGAACGTGCTGAAATGACCATATCAACCCCTGTTGGTATGTAGATTGGGTTTAAGTGTTGATTGTACTGATTTAACAATAAATGACCCTATTAAGAGTTGTTTTTGTTGTAGATTGATATTTTTCACATAATTGAACAGAAATTACACTAGTTGATGGTATTAATAGTATATTCGAATCAATTTGACATATATTGGACATATGACAACCCAATAGTTATGATGAAAGTACAATAGTACTACTCTCTCGCCATCACCACCGAACACAAACACGTCTTTGCTTTAAGCTGTGTCATTAAGCGCTGATTGGCAGTGGGAATGAAGGACCTGGTTGGTCTAGCACATATGACAGCAGTAGTTCATCATACGGCAGTAGTAGTTCCCGGTAACAGTAGCAGTTCAAATTAGAAAATAATCTATGAAATTTGCATCACATAGCAGTGGCATTAGCAGAGGAAATTTGCAGCGCGCACACACAACACATGCAGTAGCACACACATCACGCACAACCGCACCGCACTCAGGATCCGTGATTGCTGCAACTAGGTCGCCACCGATGGGGCTCCCTGCAACCGCAACGAGGGGGTCAGACGGGAGGACCGCGTCCCCGAGCGACGAGATCGAAGGTGAGAGTTCCCCGCTGGCTTCGTAGGGCCCGGCCGTTGGTGGAGGGATCGGCCGAGTCGGGTGAATAGAGTCAGCAGCGGGATTCCCCGCCGGTCGGAGGAGGCAAGGAACACCGGCGGCCAGAGATGGGGCGGTGGCGGCGGCGATTGATCTCGATGGAGCTCGGGCGATGTCGTTGCGAGGAAGGAGATGAGAAATAGATCGAACTGATACGATGGCATTTTCCCTGTAGTATGTAAATTGGTGGGAGGTAAAACCGTCATTCACCACTTTGGAGCCAGCTGCGCTGCGAGAAGCCCAAATTGTGGGCTGCGGCTTCTGCGGGTATTTTTTGGAGCGCTCCGTCGAAGCCCAGCGTGGAGCTGGCTCAAAAACGAGGTGTTTGTTTGGGCTCCAGCTTTTTTGGCCCAGAAGCTGTAGAAGCTGTTAAAAAGAGCCCAAACAAACATTTCTAAAAAAAGAGCCCAAACAAACACACCTACTCGCCGACGCTTCTCCTTCTCTATCCTTCTTCTCCCTGCCCCTTCTGCATCATCCAAGATTTCTTTTTATTTGGAAACGGAGATAAAAGATTTACCTCATCGATTAATTAAGCAGAAGAGAATTCCCAGTTAATTAACGAAAAACCAAGCAAAAACCGATACAAACCAACCACATGCGGACTACTCACAAAGCATGCAACTCCAGAAGCGCACGGTCAACCCTAGAAACAAACCCAACATGGAACGACCATCAACCTCAAAACTACTACATTGCAAACAAACCCCTAACGAGAGTACCTCCGCCGAAGTCCACAAACACCGCCAAATCCACATAGACAAACACAAGCCAGAACATATGAACCGCCCAATAGACTGATGAACATCCATCAAGCAGCTGCAGATGCCTTTTCTGTGACGTCACTCTTCTTAGTTTTGCTCCTGATAGCCTTCTCCACAATCATCTTGCCAGATCCAGGGCTGACAGCCTCCAAACGTGCGAGCAAGCTGCTGACCACATCATCCAAGATTTAGATCCAGATGCGATGTGGAGGCGCGTGCTAAGATTTATAGATGATAAATGAAACGATCAGTCATCTCTTGTTGAATTCCCACGATCAATTCATGTCTTTTTGAATGCCTGCGTCAATTCCAAAAGACCGAGAGTCATGCGGATATACGGCCCAATGTTAGCAACAGAGGTCTGTCCTGAAAATAAATGGATCAGAGCATAGGAAAATAAGAATAGGTGATATAGAATTGAGTACAAAATCATTTGAGGTCTATTTGATGATGTGGATATGCTGCATGTCAAAAGAAATAAGATAGTGGGGATAAACTATTTAGATATTATAAATTACAAATAACAAATCTAACAAATGGAACAAACGTAAATAAAGATTTGCTTGCTTAAACACTACATACGTCTAGATTTACCTTTTGCATCTCGTTTTTTTAAGTATCCATTATAGAGATATAGAAGAGCAAACATACCGTTAGGAATAAGCGGTTAGCTATCTAAAAAATACAGAAGACCAAACATGTATAATATAAACTAATCACATAGTTTTTTTAACACAAAGAAAATACAGACACAAGCGATCATATATTTGTTGGGGAACATAGTAATTTCAAAAAAATTCCTACGCACACGCAAGATCATGTGACGCATAGCAACGAGAGGGGGGGAGTGTGATCTACATACCTAGTAGATCGACAACGGAAGCGTTTGGTTGATGTAGTCGTACGTCTTGACGATCCGACCGATCAAGCACCGAAACTACGACACCTCCGAGTTCTACCACACGTTCAGCTCGATGACGATCCCCGGACTCCGATCCAGCAAAGTGTCGGGGAAGAGTTCAGTCAGCACGACGGCGTGGTGACGATCTTGATGTACTACAGCAGCAGGGCTTCGCCTAAACTCCGCTACAATATCATCGAGGACTATGGTGGCTGGGGGCGCCGCACACGGCTAAGGAAAAGATCACGTGGATCAACTTGTGTCTATGGGGTGCCCCTTGCCTCAGTATATAAAGGATGGAGGAGGAGGAGGCCGGCCAAGGCAATTGGTGCGGCCAGGATGTGGAGTCCTACTAGGACTCCAAGTCCTAGTAGGAGTCCACCAAGAGGGGAGGAAGGGAGAAGAAAGTGGAGGAGAAGGAGAGGTGGCCGGCCCCCTTTTCCCTAGTCCAATTCGGACCAGAGGGGAGGGGGGGCGCAGCAGCCCCTTGGCCCTTTCTCCTCTTCCCACTAAAGCCCATCAAGGCCCATTGCTGAACCTTTCCGAAAAGCCCCTTGACCCGGTACTCCGAAAAATACCCGAATCACTCGGAACCTTTCCGATGTCCGAATATAGTCGTCCAATATATCGATCTTTACGTCTCGACCATTTCGAGACTCCTCGTCATGTCCCCGATCTCATCCGGGACTCCGAACTCCTTCGGTACATCAAAACTCATAAACTCATAATATAACTGTCATCGGAACCTTAAGCGTGCGGACCCTACGGGTTCGAGAACAATGTAGACATGACCGAGACACGTCTCCGGTCAACAACCAATAGCGGGACCTGGATGCCCATATTGGCTCCTACATATTCTACGAAGATCTTTATCGGTCAGACCGCATAACAACATACGTTGTTCCCTTTGTCATCGGTATGTTACTTGCCCGAGATTCGATCGTCGGTATCCAATACCTAGTTCAATCTCGTTACCGGCAAGTCTCTTTACTCGTTCTGTAATACATCATCCCGCAACTAACTCATTAGTTGCAATGCTTGCAAGGCTTAAGTGATGTGCATTACCGAGAGGGCCCAGAGATACCTCTCCAACAATCAGAGTGACAAATCCTAATCTTGAAATACGTCAACCCAACATGTACCTTTGGAGACACCTGTAGAGCTCCTTTATAATCACCCAGTTACGTTGTGACGTTTGGTAGCACACAAAGTGTTCCTGTGGCAAACGGGAGTTGCATAATCTCATATTCATAGGAACATGTATAAGTCATGAAGAAAGCAATAGCAACATACTAAACGATCGGGTGCTAAGCTAATGGAATGGGTCATGTCAATCAGATCATTCAACTAATGATGTGACCCCGTTAATCAAATAACAACTCTTTGTCCATGGTTAGGAAACATAACCATCTTTGATTAACGAGCTAGTCAAGTAGAGGCATACTGGTGACACTCTGTTTGTCTATGTATTCACACATGTATTATGTTTCTGGTTAATACAATTCTAGCATGAATAATAAACGTTTATCATGATGTAAGGAAATAAATAATAACTTTATTATTGCCTCTAGGGCATATTTCCTTCAGTCTCCCACTTGCACTAGAGTCAATAATCTAGTTCACATCGCTATGTGATTAACACCAATAGTTCACATCTTTATGTGATTGGTTCACATCTCCATGTGACTAACACCCAAAGGGTTTACTAGATTCAATAATCTAGTTCACATCGCTATGTGATTAAGACCCAAAAAGTGATCATGTTTTGCTTGTGAGAGAAGTTTAGTCAACGGGTCTGCCACATTCAGATCTGCATGTGTTTTGCAAAATTCTATGTTTACAATGCTCTGCACGGAGCTACTCTAGCTAATTGCTCCCACTTTCAATATGTATCCAGATTGAGACTTAGAATCATCTGGATCAGTGTCAAAAACTTGCATCGACGTAACCCTTTACGATGAACCTTTTTGTCACGTCCATAATCGAGAAACATATCCTTATTTCACTAAGGATAATTCTGACCGCTATCCAGTGATCTACTCCTAGATCACTATTGTACTCCCTTGCCAAATCAGTGCAGGGTATACAATAGATCTGGTACACAGCATGACATACTTTATAGAACCTATGGCCAAGGCATAGGGAATGACTTTCATTCTCTTTCTATCTTCTGCCGTGGTCGGGCTTTGAGTCTTACTCAACTTCACACCTTGTAATACAGGAAAGAACTCTTTCTTTGACTGCTCCATTTTGAACTACTTCAAAATCTTGTCAAGGTATGTACTCATTGAAAAAACTTATCAAGCGTCTTGATCTATCTCTATAGATCTTGAAGCTCAATATGTAAGCAGCTTTACCGAATTCTTTCTTTGAATAATTCCTTTCAAACACTCCTTTATGCTTTGCAGAATAATTCTACATTATTTCCGATCAACAATATGTCATTCACATATACTTATCAGAAATGTTGTAGTGCTCCCACTCACTTTCTTGTAAATACAGGCTTCACCGTAAGTCTGTATAAAGCTATATGCTTTGATCATCTTATCAAAGCGTATATTCCAACTCCGAGATGCTTGCACTAGTCCATAGATGGATCGCTGGAGCTTGCTTATTTTGTTAGCACCTTTAGGATTGACAAAACCTTCTGGTTGCATCATATACAACTCTTACTTTAAGAAATCCATTAAGGATTGCAGTTTTGTTGTCCATTTGCCAGATTTCATAAAATGCGGCAATTGCTAACATGATTTGGACAGACTTTTAAGCATCGATACGAGTGAGAAAATCTCATCGTAGTCAACACCTTGAACTTTGTCGAAAACCTTTTGCGACAATTCTAGCTTTATAGATAGTAACACTACTATCAGCGTCCGTCTTCCTCTTGAAGATCCATTTATTTTCTATGGCTTGCCGATCATCTGGCAAGTCAACCAAAGTCCATACTTTGTTCTTATACATGGATCTCATCTCAGATTTCATGGCCTCAAGCCATTTTGCGGAATCTAGGCTCACCATCGCTTCTTCATAGTTCGCAAGTTCGTCATGGTCTAGTAACATGACTTCCAGAACAGGATTACTGTACCACTCTGGTGCGGATCTCACTCTGATTTACCTGCGAGATTCGGCGGTAACTTGATCTGAAGTTACATGATCATCATCATTAGCTTCCTCACTAATTGGTGTAGTAGTCACAAGAACAGATTTCTGTGATGAACTACTTTCCAATAAGGGAGATGGTACAATTACCTTATCAAGTTCTACTTTCCTCCCACTCACTTCTTTCGAGAGAAACTCCTTCTCTGGAAAGGATCCATTCTTAGCAACGAATGTCTTGCCTTCGGATCTGTGATAGAAGGTGTACCCAATAGTCTCCTTTGGGTATCCTATGAAGACATATTTCTCCGATTTGGGTTTGAGCTTATCAGGATGAAACTTTTTCATATAAGCATCACAATCCCAAACTTTAAGAAACGACAACTTTGGTTTCTTGCCAAACCACAGTTCAGATTGTGTCGTCTCAACGGACTTAGATGGTGCCCTTTTAAACGTGAATGCAGCTGTCTTTAATGCATAACCCCAAAACGATAGTGGTAGATCGGTAGGAGACATCATAGATCGCACCATATCTAATAAAGTACGGTTATGATGTTCGGACACACCATTATGCTGTGGTGTTCCAGGTGGTGTGAGTAGTGAAACTATTTCACATTGTTTTAATTGAAGGCCAAACTCGTAACTCAAATACTCTTCTCTACGATCAGATCGTAGAAACTTTATTTTCTTGTTACGATGATTTTTCACTTCACTCTGAAATTCTTTGAACTTTTCAAATGTTTTAGATTTATGTTTCATCAAGTAGATATACTCATATCTGCTCAAATCATCTGTGAAGATCAGAAAATAATGATACTTGTCGTGAGCCTCAATATTTATCGGACCACATACATCAGTACGTATGATTTCCAACAAATCTGTTGCTCGCTCCCTTGTTCCGAAGAACAGAGTCTTAGTCATCTTGCCCATGAGGCATGGTTCGCAAGCATCAACTGATTCATAATCAAGTGATTCCAAAAGCCCATCGGCATGGAGTTTCTTCATGCGCTTTACACCAATATGACCTAAACGGTAGTGCCACAAATAAGTTGCACTATCATTATTAACTTTGCATCTTTTGGTTTCAATATTATGATTATGTGTATCACTACGATCGAGATCCAACGAACTATTTTTATTGGGTGTGTAACCATATAAGGTTTTATTCATGTAAACAGAACAACAATTTATTCTCTTACTTAAATGAATAATCGTATTACAATAAACATGATCAAATCATATTCATGCTTAACGCAAACACCAAATAACACTTATTCAGGTTCAACACTAATCCCGAAAGTATAGGGAGTGTGCGATGATGATCATATCAATCTTGCAACCACTTCCAACACACATCGTCACTTCACCCTTAACTAGTCTCTGTTTATTCTGCAACTCCCGTTTCGAGTTACTAATCTTAGCAACTGAACTAGTATCAAATACTGAGGGGTTGCTATAAACACTAGTAAAGTACACATCAATAACATGTATATCAAATATACTTATGTTCACTTTGCCATCCTTCTTATCTGCCAATCACTTGGGGTAGTTCCGCTTCCAGTGACCAGTCCCTTTGTAGTAGAAACACTTAGTCTCAGGCTTAGGACCAGACTTGGGCTTCTTCACTTGAGCAGCAACTTGCTTGCTGTTTTTCTTGAAGCTCCCCTTCTTCCCTCTGCCCTTTTTTTGAAACCAGTGGTCTTGTCTACCATCAACACTTGATGTTTTTCTCGATTTCTACCTTCGTCAATTTCTGCATTACGAAGAGCTTGGGAATCGTTTCCGTTATCCCTTGCATATCATAGTTCATCACGAAGTTCTACTAACTTGGTGATGGTGACTAGAGAATTTTGTCAATCACTATCTTATCTGGAAGATTAACTCCCACTTGATTCAAGTGATTGTAGTACTCAGACAATCTGGGCACATGCTCACTAGTTGAGCAATTCTCCTCCATCTTTTAGCTATAGAACTTGTTGGAGACTTCATATCTCTCAACTCGGGTATTTGCTTGAAATATTAGCTTCAACTCCTGGAACATCTCATATGCTCCATGACATTCAAAACGTCTTTGAAGTCCCGATTCTAGGCCATTAAGCATGGTGCACTAAACTATCAAGTAGTCATCATATTGAGCTAGCCAAACGTTCATAACGTCTGCATCTGCTCCTGCAATAGGTCAGTCACCTAGCGGTGCATCAAGGACATAATTCTTCTGTGCAGCAATGAGGATAAACCTCAGATCACGGATCCAATCCGCATCATTGCTACTAACATCTTTCAACACAATTTTCTCTAGGAACATATCAAAATAAACACAGGGAAGCAACAATGTGAGCTATTGATCTACAACATAATTTGCAAAATACTACCAGGACTAAGTTCATGATAAATTTAAGTTTACTTAATCATATTACTTAAGAACTCCCACTTAGATAGACATCCCTCTAATCCTCTAAGTGATTACGTGATCCAAATCAACTAAACCATGTCTGATCATCACGTGAGATGGAGTAGTTTCATTGGTGAACATCACTATGTTGATCATATCTACTATATGATTCACGCTCGACCTTTCGGTCTCCGTGTTCCGAGGCCATATCTGTATATGCTTGGCTCGTCAAGTATAACCTGAGTATTCCGCGTGTGCAACTATTTTGCACCCGTTGTATTTGAACGTAGAGCCTATCACACCCGATCATCACGTGGTGTCTCAGCACGAAGAACTTTCGCAATGGTGCATACTCAAGGAGAACACTTCTTGATAATTAGTGAGAGATCATCTTAAAATGCTACCGTCAAACTAAGCAAAATAAGATGTATAAAAGATAAACATCATATGCAATCAAAATATGTGACATGATATGGCCATCATCATCTTGCGCCTTTGATTTCCATCTCCAAAGTACTGTTATGATCTCTATCGTCACCGGCATGACACCATGATCTCCATCATCTTGATCTATATCAATGTGTCGTCACGTGGTCGTCTCGCCAACAATTGCTCTTGCAACTATTGCTATCGCATAGCAATAAAGTAAAGCGGTTATTGGGTGCTTGCATCTTATGCAATAGAGAGACAACCATAAGGATTTTGCCAGTTGCCGATAACTTCAAAAAAACATGATCATCTCATACAACAACTTATATCTCATCACGTCTTGACCATATCACATCACAACATGCCCTACAAAAACAAGTTAGACGTCCTCTACTTTGTTGTTGCAAGTTTTACGTGGCTGCTACGGGCTTAGCAAGAACCGTTCTTACCTCCGCATCAAAAACCACAAAGATAGTTTATCAAGTTGGTGCTGTTTTAACCTTCGCAAGGACCGGGCGTAGCCACACTCGGTTCAACTAAAGTTGGAGAAACTGTCACCCGCAAGCCACCTATGTTCAAAGTGATGAAGCTACGTACCTACGGTAGGGGCACGGACCCGTCCAAAGAGACCTACCCAAGGACGTCCCTAGAGGAAGTCACCTTTCAATCGACTTGAAGGTATCCCACTCGACGGATTCAAGACATTCGACCAAGAAGCTATCACTCGACCACGAAGCCAACCACTCGACTGCCAGAAGACCTAAAGTCACTCCGCAGGCAAACGGTCGGCTATTGAGTAGTCTTTATGGTCATTATAGCACTTTATTAGGGGCGTTACCAGTAACGCCCGACCCTAAATGTACCTTAAACCCTGCATTACTGAGGGCAGGAGGGGGCCGGCGAACTCTATATAAGCCACCCCCTCCTCGGTATGAAGGGTTCGCACCCCTGTTATTCACACGCCAGTAATCCAATCGACCGCCTCCGGGCACCGAGACATAGGGCTGTTACTTCCTCCGCGAAGGGCCTGAACTCGTACATCTTGGTGTGTTTACAACTTCCCAATAGCTGAGACCTAGCCTCTCCATACATACCCCCCTACATCACTGTCAGAGTTAGAACCACGACAGTTGGCGCCCACCGTGGGGCAGGAATCTTAGCGCCTAATTGGAGAAGTCGTGATTTTTTCGATCCCTTTGATCACGGTTTCGTGCGGAGTTTTGGTGGAGGGCCGCGAGATCCGTCTCGGCGCGCTCACGTTCATCGCCGATGACTCCGCCTGACTCCAGGAGGCACCACTCGACATCTACGCGCTCCCCGTCCGTGGCTTGACGCATTTCCGCGCATGCGTTCGTGGCGTCCTCCTGCGGCAGCCGTCGACCCAGTATCGGTCGGCCCCCGTATCGTCTCCTCGCTCTGTCTCCCATCGGCGTAAGCGCTCCGGTCGGTCGAGACTTCAGAGGTGGGTGAGGCATGCCGTGGCTCGCCAGTCGGCCACCCCGCAAGTCGTGGCAATCGAGCCCGACGAATCCCTCTGCGGCCTGTTCGGCCTGTCAACTGGCTCCGCGGAGACCGCAACCGAGTGCGACAGCAGCGACCCAGCGGCTGAGGTTCTGGCGGTCGATGGGACGTGCAGTCCTCCCGGTTTCCCTCGCGCTGATGGAGGCGCGGGTGGGGGTGACCCGTCGCATCCCCACGATGAGTATCTCCCCGAACCTCTCACCTCATTGCAGCGAGAGGAGCTTCGCCGTTGGAACATGGACGCGCTCCACACTCCTATTGTCGGAGAAACCCCCGAGGCCCGGGCCTTGGAGGACGCGCGCTTGGCTAACCTGGCCGAGCGCACTCGACTGGAGAATCTCCAGCGGATACTCAACGAGCAAGCGCGTCAGCGGGCTCCCGAGTCCAGTCGACGTCAGCAAGCTCCCGAGTCCAGTCGGCGTCAGCTCTTCCCGCCGCCGCAGGTATACCGAACCCCGGTTCAAAATTTGGCCGCTGCGGCCCGTATAGCAGAATCAATTCAGCCCTCCCAGTCGGAGGTGGGCAGGGGCTTGTTGTAGATCAGAGCGCTGCTCCGGGCGGCGGGAAACCAGAATTCCACTATCTCTCAGTCGCGGAACAGGATCCACAGTCGATCCGTCGCAACAGATACAGTCGAGTCGGCTCACAGCCCGAGATCGCCCCTGAGGCGTGAGGGACGTGGTGACCGGCATGATCAGTACAGGAGGAATGAGCAGTATGATCACCGATTCGACCGTGATGATCAACGTCGAGTGCCAACCCCTCCCCCGAGGAGTGGGTCATATGCGCCTCGACGGCAAGATGACAGACGCCCTCATAGTGTTGGGCAGAGGATTCCAGTCGACCCTAGAGACCCAGGCTTTGATGCGAGATCCATCCTCGTTCAAGGTTTGGTTGACAGGAACAGAGCTCATCGAGAGGGCCACAACAGAGATGCGCCTGGCAGCAGCAGAGCACGTGCTTCAGGGCCAGAGTGTTTCAGTCGAGCCATCAGAGCCGCAGTGATTCCTCCCAACTTCAGGCTGGCTACTGGGGTCAGCAAGTTCACCGGCGAATCTAAGCCTGACACTTGGCTCGAAGATTACCGAGTGGCTGTACAGATCGGCGGTGGCAATGATGAGGTGGTCATGAAGCATTTGCCTCTCATGTTAGAGGGCTCAGCCAGAGCGTGGCTGAATCAGTTGGCACCCAGCAGCATCTACACTTGGGAGGACCTCTCCCGAGTGTTTGTCACAACCTTTGAAGGAACATGCAAGCGACCTGCAGGCCTTACAGAGTTGCGATCTTGCGTGCAGAAGCCGAATGAAACTCTGAGGGAATACATCCAGAGGTGGATCACACTGCATCACTCGGTTGAGAATGTGCTAGACCATCAAGCAGTTTGTGCCTTCAAGGAAGGCGTTAAATACAGAGAGTTGAATCTGAAGTTCGGTCGAACTGGAGAGATGTCTCTGAATCGGATGATGGAGATCGCCACCAAGTACGCTAATGGTGAAGACGAGGACCGACTTCGGAGTGGCAAGCACAAGGTAGTCGCCCAAGAAACCGGAGGAAACTCCAGTCGGAAACAGAAGCGGAAGGCCGAGCCAGCCGCTCCTGGGGAGGCCCTGGCCGTAGCCCAGGGAAACTTCAAGGGAAAACCCAAGGGCACCTGGAAGCCCAAGAAAGTCAAGGATCAGGATGGAAACGATGTTTTGGATCTGCCATGTCACATCCACACCAAGAAAGATGAAGAGGGTAATTTTATTTACCCAAAGCATACCACTCGACAGTGCCGGCTCCTAATCCAGCAGTTTCAAGGCAAACAGCCCAAAGATAAGGAAAAAGAGTCGGACAGAGTCGAGGACAAGGAAGATAGCGACGATGGATACCCCCAAATCAATTCCACCCTGATGATTTTTGCTGATGTCGAAAGCAAAAGTCGACTGAAAGTCATTAACCGTGAGGTGAACATGGTTGCTCCGGCGACACCCAGTTATCTGAAGTGGTCGCAGACTGCCATCACATTCGACCAGTCCGATCACCCTACGCACATTGCCACCCCTGGGAGGCAAGCTTTGGTGGTCGACCCAGTTGTCGAAGGCACTCGACTGACCAAAGTCCTGATGGATGGTGGCAGTGGCTTGAACATACTATATGCTGAAACATTGAAAGGGATGGGCATTCCGATGTCCAGACTCAGTACCAGTAACATGAGCTTCCACGGAGTCATTCCTGGGAAGAAGGCCGTGTCACTCGGCCATATTGCTCTTGATGTGGTTTTCGGTGATTCAAAGAATTACCGCAAGGAAAAGTTGACATTCGAGGTTGTTGACTTCCAAAGTGCCTATCATGCCATTCTGGGCAGGCCAGCTTACGCATGCTTCATGGCTCGACCATGTTACGTGTACCTCAAACTAAAGATGCCTGGCCCCAAAGGTGTAATCACTGTTACAGGCAACTGAAAGAAAGTAGAAGAGTTTTTTCAGAAAGGCTCAAAGATCGCTGATGCTCAGATGGCAGTTGTTGAGCTGCAAGAGTACCAGAAGACTGCTGACCCGAGTGAATTGCTACGAGCCAAGAAGCCTACTCCAGAATCTGCTTTTCAGTCCTCCGGTGAAACTAAGACAGCTCACATTCACCCGACCGACCCCGACGCTGCTCCGACTCACATCTCGACGATGCTCGACTCCAAATAGGAAGAAGCGCTCATCCAGTTCCTCCGTGAGAACTGGGACGTCTTCGCATGGAAGCCTTCTGACATGCCTGGAGTTCCCAGGGGGCTGGCTGAGCACCGTCTACGAGTCGACCCGAAGTTCAAGCCTGTGAAAGAACATCTTCGATGGTCCGCCGTCCAGAAGAGGAAAGCTATTGGCGAGGAGGTGGCTCGGCTCTTATCAGCGGAGTTCATCCAAGAGATTTACCACTCCGAGTGGCTCGCCAATGTTGTCATGGTCCCCAAGAAGGACAAGTCACTTCGCATGTGCATTGACTTTAAACACATCAATCGGGCCTGCCCGAAAGATCATTTCCCTCTCCCCCACATCGACCAGGTAGTGGACTTGACTGCGGGGTGCGAGCGTTTGTCTTTTCTAGATGCTTATTCAGGGTACCATCAGATCCGTCTGTATGGACCCGACAAGATCAAAACGGCTTTCATCACCCCATTTGGGTGCTTCTGTTATGTCACCATGCCTTTCGGCCTCAAGAATGCTGGAGCCACGTTCATGAGGATGATTCAGAAGTGTTTGCTCACCCAGATCAGTCGGAACGTAGAAGCATACATGGATGATATTGTGGTTAAGTCACGGAAAGGTTCCGACCTACCGACTGACCTTGCCGAAACCTTTGCTAACCTCAGAAGATATGATATCAAGCTCAGTCCATCAAAGTGCACATTCGGAGTTCCAGGTGAAAAGTTACTCGGTTTTCTCGTTTCCGAACGAGGAATCGACGCCAATCCCGAGAAAGTTGGCACCATACTCCGGATGAAGCGCCCTGTGCGTGTACACGACGTCCAGAAGCTTACGGGTTGCTTGGCCGCTCTGAGTCGATTCATTTCTCGTCTCGGTGAAAAGGCGTTGCCTCTCTACCGACTAATGAAGAAGTCTGACAAGTTCGAGTGGACTCCAGAAGCTGACGCAGCGTTTGCAGAGCTCAAAGCCCTGCTCTCCACCCAGCCGGTGCTTGCTGCCCCAATCAGCAAAGAGCCTCTGCTGCTGTACATTGCGGCCACGGGACAAGTTGTCAGTACAGTACTCACGGTCGAGCGGGAAGAAGAAGGAAAGGCCTTCAGAGTTCAGCGCCCAGTATATTATGTGTCTGAAGTTTTGACCCCTTCAAAACAAAGATACCCCCACTACCAGAAGCTTGTATATGGGATTTATATGACCACCAAGAAGGTTGCATATTACTTCTCTGACCACTCCATTACAGTCGTCAGCGACGCCCCACTGTCAGAGATTTTGCACAACAGAGATGCAACTGGTCGAGTGGCCAAGTGGGCGATTGAACTCCTTCCCTTAGATATCAAGTTTGAAGCAAAGAAGGCTATCAAGTCCCAAGCAATCGCAGATTTCATCGCCGAGTGGATTGAACAGCAACTTCTGACTCAAGTTCACTCGGAGCACTGGACCATGTTCTTCGATGGGTCTAAAATGCTAAATGGTTCCGGTGCTGGGGTAGTCCTAGTCTCCCCCCGAGGAGATAAGCTCAGATATGTTCTCCAGATTCACTTCGATTCCTCCAATAATGAAGCAGAATATGAAGCACTTTTGTATGGGTTGCGCATGGCCATTTCACTCGGCGTCCGTCGCCTCATGGTCTATGGCGACTCAGATTTGGTGGTTAATCAAGTGATGAAGGAGTGGGACGTCAGAAGTCTGGAAATGACTGGATATTGCAATGCAGTGAGAAAGCTAGAGAAGAAATTCGAGGGGTTAGAGCTTCATCACATCCCCCGACTGAAAAATCAGGCAGCTGACGATTTGGCAAAGATAGGCTCCAAGAGAGAAGCCATTCCCAGCAACGTATTCCTGGAACACATTCACTCGCCGTCAGTCCAAGAGGATCCTTTTACAGAAGAAGCCTCACAGCCGAAAAGTGCCACAGATCCGACTGAAGTCGAAGTTTCTGCTGTGGTCGACCTAATCATGGAAGTCTTGACAATCACTCCCGACTAGACGATACTGTACATCACGTATATCATAAGGAAAGAACTCCCAGAGGACGAGGAAGAGGCTCGACGGATCATCCGCCAATCCAAGGCCTTCACAGTCATAAAAGGACAGTTGTTTAGAGAGAGCGCGACTGGAATCGGTCAGAAGTGCATAACACCAGAAGAGGGTCAGATAATCCTTGATGATATCCACTTGGGAACCTGTGGTCACCATGCGTCCTCTCGGACCATTGTGGCTAAAGCATACCGAGCGGGATTTTACTGGCCAAGAGCAAATGAGATGGCAAAAGAGATAGTCGACAAGTGTGGAGGATGCCAGTTCTACTCCAACATGTCACACAAGCCTGCATCAGCCCTGAAGACCATTCCACTCGTCTGGCCCTTTGCTGTCTGGGGACTAGACATGGTTGGTCCACTGAGAACAGGCAGGAGCGGTTTCACTCATGTGCTTGTGGCAGTCGACAAATTCACCAAACGGATTGAAGCTAAGCCCATCAAGAATCTTGATGCTTGCACTGCTATCAGTTTTGTCAGAGGGCTAACATTCAGATATGGAGTCCAGCATAGCATCATCACTAACAATGGGTCAAACTTTGATTCGGACAAGTTCAGAGCTTTTTGCGCCTCTCAAGGCACTCGAGTCGAGTACGCATCGGTCGCCCATCCCCAGACGAATGGACAAGCTGAGAGAGCAAATGGTCTGATTCTCAAAGGACTAAAGCCTCGACTGATGCGTGATCTCAAGCACGCGGCAGGTGCCTGGGTCGACGAGCTTCCGTCAGTTCTATGGGGATTAAGAACAACCCCTAACCGGTCGACTGGAAGAACCCCATTCTTTCTAGTTTACGGAGCCGAAGCAGTTCTGCCGAGCGATCTTCTTCACAACGCACCCTGAGTCGAACTTTACACCGAAGATGAAGCAGAACAGGCCCGGCAAGACGCAGTTGACCTCTTAGAAGAAGATAGGGAGATGGCCATGATCAGATCGACCATTTATCAGCAAGACTTGCGTCGATTCCACGCCCGGAATGTGAAGAGTCGAGCCTTCCAAGAAGGAGATTTGGTCCTCCGAGTGGATCAACAGAAACCGCACAAGCTTGCTCACACTTGGGAAGGCCCCTTCATCGTCACCAGAGTCCTTCACAATGGAGCGTATCACCTCTACAATGTTGATCGCCAGATCGACGAGCCACGAGCTTGGAATGCAGAACTACTCCGCCCCTTTTACACTTGAGTTCTCCCTTGGAAGAGATGTAATAAGAAAAATTTCTGCGGTTCATTTTTATCAAAGGCGAGAGTGTTGCAATAATTGCTGTCACTTTTGTTTACATACGAAATCCCCCAGTGGGTGACTTAGCTGCGAATCCGTTTCACCTAAGTTTGAAAAAAATCCTACCGAGTGGAGAGCAAACCTCCCACTCGAGGGCTTAGCTGCAGCCCAGTGCTTGCCTAAGTTTGAAAAAATCCTACCGAGTGGAGAGCAAACCTCCCACTCGGGGGCTTAGCTGCAGTCCAGTACTCGCCTAAGTTCTCCCAGTAAGAGACTTAGTTGCGGTCAGACACTCGCCTAAGTTTGAAAAAATCCTACCGAGTGGAGAGCAAACCTCCCACTCGGGGGCTTAGCTGCAGTCCAGTACTCGCCTAAGTTCTCCCACTAAGAGACTTAGCTGCAGTCAGACACTCGCC
>NC_041380.1:379739210-379770681 GCF_002162155.2 Triticum dicoccoides | reverse complement strand
TCAGACACTTGCCTAAGTTTGAAAAATCCTACCGAGTGGAGAGCAAACCTCCCACTCGGGGGCTTAGCTGTAGTCTAGTACTCGCCTAAGTTCTCCCACTAAGAGACTTAGCTGCGGTCAGACACTCGCCTAAGTTTGAAAATCCTACCGAGTGGAGAGCAAACCTCCCACTCGGGGGCTTAGCTGCGGCCCAGCGCTCGCCTAAGTATTGAAAAATCCTGCCGAGTGGAGAGCAAACCTCCCACTCGGGGGCTTAGCTGCAGTCCAGTACTCGCCTAAGTTCTCCCACTAAGAGACTTAGCTGCGGTCAGACACTCGCCTAAGTTTGAAAATCCTACCGAGTGGGGAGCAAAACTCCCACTCGGGGGCTTAGCTGCGGCCCAGTGCTCGCCTAAGTATTTAAAAATCCTATCGAGTGAGAGCAAACCTCCCACTTGGGGACTTAGCTGCGGCCCAGTGCTCGCCTAAGTACAGACACAACCCGATCCGAAAGGACGATGAGGCGCAAGTCGACTGCTACCTTCGCCTTCGGAGTTGCGCCGCAAATACAAGGTTATTCTGAGTGAAGATCAAGTTCCACTCGACGAATCAAACCATGAAGGTATCCAACGAGAAATCAAGTTCAGATAAAGCCTAAAAGGTCCCAGACCTCAAAGTACTCGAGCCCTCAGCTCGGCGGAGTTTAACTGTTACAAGTCCACTCGGCATCCCGAGGCAAATTTAAGGTAGAGTTTAAACGATTACAAATCCACTCGGCATTCCGAGGTAAATTTAAAGTTTTCACTCCTCAGGAGGAGGACTGGAAGGGGCGACGAACTCATCCAAGTCGATCCCATCGGCAATACGGGTGGCAGCAGCAATGAAGGTCTCCATGAAGTCTTGAAAACTGTGCTTCCTGGTATTGGCAACTTGGATGGCCGCCAGCTTTTCTTTTCGCGCCTCCTTGCAATGGACGCGGACCAGGGACAGAGCGACATCAGCACCACATCTAGCAGAAGATTTCTTCCATTCCGCCACTCGACCTGGGACTTCGTTAAGTCGAGCCATCAGAGACTCGAGGTCGTTTTGAAGCATCGTCCCAGGCCAGAGTGATGCGTCGATCCGCGACATCGCAACTTTCAGCCGAGCTAGATAGTCAACGACGCTGGCAGTACGAGGCTCCAGACGGAGCACGTTCATTGCAGCCTCGTCCTTCACGAGAGAGTTAACAGGGTCCAAGCCTGGTTCCACTCGACTGGTCTCCTCTTCAAAGTTCTGGCAGAATTCTGCAAACACGATTCAAGGGTAAGACGGTGGCCGTACGCAGGCTCGACAACTACAAGACAGCCGGGTTGGAATAATTACCTTCGAGCATGACAAACAGCTTCTTGGCGAGTCCATCGAGATAAGCCTCCAGATCTTTTACCTTCCCCGACAGCTCACCCGCCTTGTCGTGCAGCGCCATCTTCTCTTTCTTCAGTTGACTGGCGTCTCGATTAGCTGCCTCGAGAGCAGTCTTCAGTCTGGAGTTCTCCTGTTCAAGAGCTCCGACCGAAGCCAGTTTCTCTTCTGCGAGCTTCGTTTTGCTCGAGGCCTCCTTCTGTGCCTCTGCAAGATCTTGGTCCTTCTTCTTCAGAGCTTCCTCCAGTTTATCTGTGGCGCGTCGAGTGGAACCAACATCAAGAATGGACAAGAAAGAAAAGTCACCCGTTAAGAATGGAGAACCTCACCAGCCATACCTTTTGCTTCTTCTTGCGCCTTCTTCAAGTTCTCCTGAGCAAGCTTCAAGCTAAGGTTGAGATGGATCTGCTGATTCTCCAACTCAGTATAGCGAGCTACAAGTTCGCAAGATTTCTGTAAAAAGAAAAATCAGTCGACAGACGTCCAAGATAAGTTGCTTCCGAGTAACTAAGAGACAATGATGACGTTTCTAAGACCACAGCCGAATCAAAAAACATTTGTCAGTAGTCTCGGGGACTACACCCAGTGGGTGCACTCAGCGTGCCCCCACTGGTTTGACCAAAAAAAAAGAGAAAGAGAGAAAAAGTTCCACTCGACCTGGCCCGACCAAACCGAGTGAAGAAATACAGCTACAGCAACACAATGTAAAGACTACAGTCGACTGCCAGCAGTCCACCGTAGTCTCGGGGACTACACCCAATGGGTGCACTCAGCGTGCCCCCACTCGTCCAAGGATTGGCAGATACACCCAGTGGGTGTACAGATACAGATACAAAAGATCTTCGGAAAAGAGACTCTTCACACAGCATATCATAACAGAACAAGTGTTGAAGTCGACTGACCTGGATGTTGCTCTGAAGAGCCGAACTCGCGTCATAGGCTGCTTGGCTGGCCTCCCGAGCCATCTTCACTTGCTCCATCATGATCCCCGCCTGGCGTATAGCCTCCTTGGCAGCAGCCGCTTGGTCCTCAGGGACGGGGTATGCGGCAAAAAGCGAAGACGGATCCGCAGTCAATGACGAGGGTCGCGCACTCGCCAGAGGAACGGCGAAGGTCACAGAAGCCCGAGCGGTGTCACCACCATCCCGAGCTACGGCCTCGAACGCCGGAGCGGAGTGGGGGGCCTTGTCAGCCGACGCCTTCTTATGCCTCCTCACCCTCAACGGACCATCGTCGTCGTCATCCGGGAGGTCGATAACATGAGGAGGGGCTACAAAGGAAACATTCAATCGACCAAAGTTGCAATAAATGATCAGTCGACTCAAGGCAGAACGTCAGCAATCGTACCAGGGTTGGAGGTAACAGCATCCTCCATCTCTTGGTCGTCGTCCTTGGCGGAGACCTCAGAAGTAGCAGCGCTGCAAATACCGAAAGCTAGTCAGTTGGCTCAATGAATCGACCAAGGATCTGTCCATGGTCGACGAAGAAAAGCAAGTTTTATTATTACCCGGAAATGGTAGGGACAGCTATCTTCATCTTGGGCAGAGCCTTGGGCGGCTTGGACAGCGTCGTGCGTGGGTGCTTGGGAACCTTTCCAGTCGGCGTAGGGGGAGAGGTCCGAGGGCGTTTCGACGACTGCCCAACAGAAGCAGTCGCCTTGCCACGTTCCCGCGCTGGGTCGTGTGTGTGCTTGGACTGCCCCTCTGGGCGAGGGGGTTCGACCTCCTCCTCCTCCTCTTCGCTGGAGTCGACGTTGTCGTCTCCCTCCCCTTCACCGTCGGACTCCCACTCGCCTTGGTCGTCCCCACTCTCACCTCCACTCGCCTCCCCTTCCTCAGTTGGCTCCTGAGCCCCATTGGGCGTCGAGTACATCTCGGTGGTCGCCTGGAAAACAATAGACAAGACGAAAGTCAATCGACCAACTCAAAGAAGACCAATGCAGAAAATAAGATTTCAGTCGGGAGCATAAAGACATACCTGGTCCACTTCATACGAGCTGTCGAGTGGAGTTACCCTCCTGGCTCCTCGGGGGTTGTCTTTGTTCCCCGTGATGCTCGACAGCCACCCCTCCAGCATCTCGTCGGTGACCTCCTCCGGGTGGATCCGAGTGGTGTCATCGAGACCCGAGTACAACCACATCGGGTGGTCACGGGCCTGGAGCGGTTGGATGCGCCTCTGGAGGAAGACCTCCAGCAGGTCCATCCCAGTCACACCCTCATGGACGAGCTCAACCACTCGACCGGCCAACACTTTGACTTGGGCCCTTTCCTCCGGTGCCACTTTCAGAGAAGCGGGTTTTTCAGCTCGGTCGAGGGAGAAAGGAGGAAGACCAGTCGACTGCCCTGGGGTCGCCTGGTCCTGACAGTAGAACCAAGTCGCCTGCCAACCACGGACCGACTCCGAGAAAGTAATGGATGGAAAACAGCTCTTCCCCCTCGTCTGGATCACCAAGCCCCCGCACAACTGGATCACCTGCGTCCTCTCGTCACTCGACTTGGCCTTCTTGACCGACTGAGAGCGACAGGTAAAGATGTGCTTGAAGAGTCCCCAGTGGGGGCGGCAACCCAAGAAGGCCTCGCACATAGAAATGAAAGCGGCGAGGTATACGATGGAGTTGGGAGTGAAGTGATGGAGCTGCGCTCCGAAGAAATTCAGGAAACTCCGGAAAAAGGATGGGGCGGCAGAGAAAACCCTCGGTCGATATGGGTGGCTAGGAGCACGCACTCACCATCATGGGGTTGAGGCTCGATCTCTCCCCCCGGGAGACGCGCGGCTTTGTGGGGAATGACTCCCCCCTCGACCATGTCGTGGAGGTCCTCTTGCCGGAGCACCGACGGCATCCAGTCGCCCTGGATCCAACCTTTGGGCAGAGCGGTCCTAGAGGAGGATCCACCCTGAGCAGATCTTTTCCCCTTCCCCTGCGCCGCTGCCTTCTTCGCGCACTCCAGAGCGGAGGTCTTGCCCTTCGTCATCATCGCCGGCGAAGTCTCGCATGGGCCTGCTGCACTGGGGCGAGAACGGAGGTGGCGGAAGGGCTTGCGAAGGAAGAGAGGAAGAAGAAAGCAGAAAGGAGCGCACGGCTTGGGAACCCCGAGTCGGCAACTTATAAGGGACCGCTTCCGAGTGGCTGACTGGTAGGCCCAGGCTATCCAGTCAAATCCCGCAGCAGACGCGTGCGCAGTACGTGGCGAAAAAGGCATCGCGAGGATCGAGGAGCCTCCGCTTTATCGCTTCCGATTACTGCGGCCGCTCCCATCCCGCGCGCTTCCCAAAATCCGAATCCCGCGACATTCGCGGGCCGCAGAACAACTCGTCAAAACAGAAGACCCCGCCCGCGCCGGCGCTCGGTATGTCACAAGTAAAGAAATTCACTCGACGAAAGGCCTGGAATGGATCAAGGCGACTAAAAAAGGTTGGCAATGTCATCCGTGACGATTGACCCGAAGCGAGGCACTCACGTAGCCCAAAGAGCCAGTCGGGGAGTTCCCCAACTCTTTCCCCACTCAAAACCTCGATCCATTTGGGGGCTAATGATGAAGCTACGTACCTAGGGTAGGGGCACGGACCCGTCCAAAGAGACCTACCCAAGGACGTCCCTAGAGGAAGTCACCTTTCAATCGACTTGAAGGTATCCCACTCGATGGATTCAAGACATTCGACCAAGAAGCTATCATTCAACCACGAAGCCAACCACTCGACTGCCAGAAGACCTAAAGTCACTCCGCGGGCAAACGGTCGGCTATTGAGTAGTCTTTATGGTCATTATAGCACTTTATTAGGGGCGTTACCAGTAACGCCTGACCCTAAATGTACCTTAAACCCTGCATTACTGAGGGCAGGAGGGGGCCGGCGAACTCTATATAAGCCACCCCCCTCCTCAGTATGAAGGGTTCGCACCCCTGTTATTCACACGCCAGTAATCCAATCGACCGCCTCCGGGCACCGAGACGTAGGGTTGTTACTTCCTCCGCGAAGGGCCTGAACTCGTACATCTTGGTGTGTTTACAACTTTCCAATAGCTGAGACCTAGCCTCTCCATACATACCCCCCTACATCACTGTCAGAGTTAGAACCACGACACAAAGCACGTCGGGAGAACCGGTCTCGCGTAAGCGTACGCGTAATGTCGGTCCGGGCCGCTTCATCCAACAATACCGTCGAACCAAAGTATGACATGCTGGTAAGCAGTATGACTTATATCGCCCACAACTCACTTGTTTTCTACTTGTGCATATAACATCAACACATAAAACCTAGGCTCAGATGCCACTGTTAGGGAACGTAGTAATTTCAAAAAAATTCCTATGCACATGCAAGATCATGTGACGCATAGCAACGAGAGGGGGGAGTGTGATCTACATACCTAGTAGATCGACAACGGAAGCGTTTGATTGATGTAGTCGTACGTCTTGACGATCCGACCGATCAAGCACCAAAACTACGGCACCTCCGAGTTCTAGCACACGTTCAGCTCGATGACGATCCCCGGACTCCGATCCAGCAAAGTGTCGGGGAAGAGTTCAGTCAGCACGACGGCGTGGTGACGATCTTGATGTACTACAGCAGCAGGGCTTCGCCTAAACTCCGCTACAATATCATCGAGGACTATGGTGGCTGGGGGCGCCGCACACGGCTAAGGAAAAGATCACGTGGATCAACTTGTGTCTATGGGGTGCCCCTTGCCTCAGTATATAAAGGATGGAGGAGGAGGAGGCCGCCAAGGCAATTGGTGCGGCCAGGATGTGGAGTCCTACTAGGACTCCAAGTCCTAGTAGGAGTCCACCAAGAGGGGAGGAAGGGAGAAGGAAGTGGAGGAGAAGGAGAGGTGGCCGGCCCCCTTTTCCCTAGTCCAATTCGGACCAGAGGGGAGGGGGGGCGCAGCAGCCCCTTGGCCCTTTCTCCTCTTCCCACTAAAGCCCATCAAGGCCCATTGCTTCTCCCGTAACTACCCGGTACTCCGAAAAATACCCGAATCACTCGGAACCTTTCCGATGTCCGAATATAGTCGTCCAATATATCGATCTTTACGTCTCGACCATTTCGAGACTCCTCGTCATGTCCCCGATCTCATCCGGGACTCCGAACTCCTTCGGTACATCAAAACTCATAAACTCATAATATAACTGTCATCGAAACCTTAAGCGTGCGGACCCTACGGGCCGAGAACAATGTAGACATGATCGAGACACGTCTCCGGTCAATAACCAATAGCGGGACCTGGATGCCCATATTGGCTCCTACATATTCTACGAAGATCTTTATCGGTTAGACCGCATAACAACATACGTTGTTCCCTTTGTCATCGGTATGTTACTTGCCCGAGATTCGATCGTCGGTATCCAATACCTTGTTCAATCTCATTACCGGCAAGTCTCTTTACTCGTTCTGTAATACATCATCCCGCAACTAACTCATTAGTTGCAATGCTTGCAAGGCTTAAGTGATGTGCATTACCGAGAGGGCCCAGAGACACCTCTCAGACAATCGGAGTGACAAATCCTAATCTCAAAATACGCCAACCCAACATGTACCTTTGGAGACACCTGTAGAGCTCCTTTATAATCACCCAGTTACATTGTGACGTTTGGTAGCACACAAAGTGTTCCTCTGGCAAACGGGAGTTGCATAATCTCATAGTCATAGGAACATGTATAAGTCATGAAGAAAGCAATAGCAACATACTAAACGATCGGGTGCTAAGCTAATGAAATGGGTCATGTCAATCAGATCATTCAACTAATGATGTGATCCCGTTAATCAAATAACAACTCTTTGTCCATGGTTAGGAAACATAACCATCTTTGATTAACGAGCTAGTCAAGTAGAGGCATACTAGTGACACTCTGTTTGTCTATGTATTCACACATGTATTATGTTTCCGGTTAATACAATTCTAGCATGAATAATAAACATTTATCATGATATAAGGAAATAAATAATAACTTTATTATTGCCTCTAGGGCATATTTTCTTCAATATTTACGCGCATACACTCATCTCTATGACGCATACCCTACCCCTATGAGCACCTCCAAGAGACTGAGCCGGCATATCATCTTGAGATTTTACGAAGTCATCCTAGGCGCCTCGTAGTCGACGGGAACGTCTCCTCCCACTAAACGTGCATCGTCGGAATTCTTGAAATAAATTTAGGATAAATGCGAGCACCGGAATTTTACTCTGGTGAGCTAAAGATACCACCGTTCGCCTAACTATTCAACCACAAGTTGATTCGTGACTAATCACATAGTTCTAAAAAGCCACTTGAAGGAACACCCAGTAGGTGAAACTCACAACAGTATGCCTCGGACAAATGATCTTTTTTTTGGTGGGTAAACTTATATTACTCAAGCATCAACCGTACAGTCCTGCTTATATAAGTCAATGACCTCTCAGAGACACGACCTTGAAAAAAGGTTGTCAAACTACTACTTCATTGTCGTAATACAAAATTGAGAGCACAAAAAATATGAACCTGAAGAACAAAAACTAATCAAACCAAGCTAAGCTTTCAGGGAATTGACCAAACAGTACTAACTTAGACATTATACTTTTGGGGGAAAGGACAAAGGCCATATGTAAAATGCTACAAATCCCTATAAAAATCATTAGGACTAAAATGGGACAATATGTTCAAGTTACTAGGAGTGCCTGGGCAGACAGAGAATCATATTCCGTGTGTCGACCAAACGTGTGCCCCAGAGCTATTTTTTTAAATAATACAATTTTTATATTAAATTTCAGAAATATTACGCCGTATTTATATTTTTTAAAAATATTATCCAGTTGGCCTACTGCTGGCCGATTGGATCCAATCGGCCTACTGCTGGCCGATAGGCCCCCAGTCGGCCCACTGCTGACCGATTGACCCCAGTCGGCCCACTGCTGGCCGATTGGCACCCAGTCTGCTTTCTCTAGGCCGACAGGTGCATGCACCCATCTATTTATTGAATAGGTATTTGAAAAATGTTGAAAATTATTTGAAAAAATGTTGATCATGCATATAAAAATGTTAATCAAGCATTTTTAAAAAATGTTGCACAAGTATTTGAAAATGTTGAACAAATATTTGAAAACCGTCGAATAGGTATGTGAATAATGTTGAAGAAGTATTTAAAAAAATGTTGATCATGTATATATAAAAATGTTAATCAAGCATTTGCAACAAATGTTGAACAAGTATTTGAAAAAACAATATTGAACAAGTATTTAAGAAAATATTGATCATGTAAATAAAAATGTTGATCATGTATATAAAAATGTTGAACAAGTATTTGAAAAAATTTGAACAAGTATTTAATTTTTTGAACAAGTATTTAAAAAATAATATAGAAAGAAAAGAAAAAAAGAATGAAATAATGGAGAAGACCGGCTCAGTCATCTCTAGTTGGTCGTGATCCCTTTTCTAACCAGCAATTGGAAACTAATGGGGTGGTTAGCTGGTTTGGTGATTGCCATGGAGACCAGGCATCGATCCCCAATGCGGCTAATAACTACCCCACCAGCTTCCAGATGTTAAACTTTTTTCAAATAGTTGTTTAACATTTTTTAAATACTTGTTCAACATATTTTAAATACTTGTTCAACATTTTTATATACATGATCAACATTTTTACAAATACTTGTTCAACATTTTTATATACATGATTAATATTTTTTCAAATACTTGTTGAACATTTTTACAAGTACTAGTTCAACATTTTATATACATAATTAATATATTTTCAAATACTTTTTCAACATTTTTTAAAATACTTGTTCAACATTTTTTGCAAATGCTTGATTAACATTTTTATATACATGATCAACATTTTTAAAAATGCTTCTTTAATATTTTTCAAATACCTATTCGACATTTTTGAAATATTTGTTCAACATCTTTAAAATACTTGTTTAATATTTTTTTAATGCTTGATTAACATTTTTATATGCATGATCAACATTTTTTTCAAATACTTCTTCAACATTTTTCAAATACTTATTTATCAGATAAATGGGTGCATGCACCTGTCGGCCTAGAGGAAGCATACTGGGTGTCAATCGGCCAGCAGTGGGCCGACTGGATCCAATCAGCTGGCAGTGGGCCGACTGGGGGCCAATCGGCCAGCAGCAGGCCGACTGGATCCAATCGGTCAGCAGTAGGCCGATTGGGTAATATTTAAAAAAAATATAATTACGGTGTAATATTTCTGAAATTTAATATAAAAAATGTATTATTTAAAAAAAATTAGCTGCCCCAGACGCTATATGAGTTGACCCATGCTTCTTTCTTTTCTTTTCCTAGCGGTTTTGGAAAGGTTCTAGGACCATCTTTGACTTTTTTTTTCCATATTCGTGTGTTTTCTCCACTGGCTTTAATGATTCTCTTTCATTCTTCCATTTCTTATTATTTCATTATTATTTTCATTTTTTATCTGTGGGCATTTTTTTAATTGGGAACATTCCCTAACAATTCATGGCATTTTTGACTTGGAATTCTTAAAATAACACTCACTTATTACATTTTTGGAACATTTTAGGAATTCATAAATATTTTTTATAAATTCTCTAAAAGAATTCAATAAAAGGACATTTTTAATTCCATATTGTTTTTTAATTTACAATTAGTTTTAGAAATTCATGAATGTTTTCATGTTCATTATTTTTAAAAATAGTGAACTTTTTTAATACCCAGGTCTAAAAAATGCAAATTTTTAATAAAATATTTTAAATCCTTGAACACCTTATAAATTAAATGAAATTCTGCTGATCTATCAAAGAAAACCACAGTTGGTTTTCTTTATGAACTAGGATTTGTTAGTTTTTCGGCCAGGCTTGGCCCAACACCTATTTGGCGCCGTAAGCCCCTGTTACGGGGAGCCACTAGTTAACGAGCACTCCTTCGGGAGCCTCGCAACGATCAGTGCCACTTGTCACGCTCATAGCCATTTGTCACGTGTCGCGCTCTGGGCGCTCCCTTTGAATTTTGTTTTTTTTTATTTTTTCGCATGCGTTTTTGGCTATTTAAATGATTTTTTCCTGGTTTTTTCGACGTTTTGGTTTTCCACCGGTCTTCCTTAGCTTTTCGACCAATTTTTTTCGAAAAAATATCTTTTTGCATGAAGAAACACGTTTTTTTCCTTTCACGAGAGTCACGGTTTTGCTTTCGCGAGAGGCACGGTTTTGCTTTCGCGAGAGTCACGGCCGTGCCTCTCGAAAACGAAAAAACATGTTTTCTGTTTTTTTCCTTTCGTGAGAGTCACGATTTTGCTTCAGCGAGAGGCACGATTGTGCTTTTGCGAGAATCATGGCCATGCCTCTCGGAAACGAAAAAAACATGTTTTATGTTTTTTTCCTTTCACGAGAGTCGCGATTTTGCTTTCTCGAGAGGCACGATTGTGCTTTCGCGAGAGTCACAACCATGCCTCTCGGAAATGAAAAAAATGTGTTTTCTGTTTTTCTATCCTTTCGCGAGTGTCACGGTTTTGCTTCCACGAGAGGCACGGGTGTGCTTTCGCGAGAGTCATGGTCGTGCCTCCTCGGAAACGAAAAAAATGTGTTTTCTTTATTTTTCCTTCCGCGAGAGTTACGGTTTTGCTTCCGCGAGAGGCGCGATTGTGATTTCGTGAGAGGCACGAGCGTGCCTCTTTCGGAAAGGGAAAAAACCCGTGCTCCCGGTTCGGTTTCTTCGTCCGGTTTTTCGTGAAAAAAAAGTTCGTCAAAACCTATCAACATGGGATCTAGTTTTGAAGATCTCGACGCAAGGAATCCAACGGTGAAAACGGTTTGAAATTCGAATGCACTGGTAGAGAGATAAAACGTTTTGAATAAATGGATCTACGAAAAAAGGAAAAATTTCTAGGTTGAGACAAGTGGCGCGTTGCATGTGCGACACTTGTCACAATCTGAAGAGTTGATGTGATCTTTGCAACGAGTACTCCTCAACTAGTGATTTCTCCGAGCTATCCTGCAAATGGAATTGCTATATATGGGCTGGCCATCGAACGCACAAGAAGGAGAATACTCTCCAGTTTTGGGAAGCTTCCAGGCTGGTTTTCGGAAGCTTCTGGACCGATCTTTTCTAAGCTGGATTTTCTTCTATTTCTCCTAGATTTGTTTTATTATTTTTTCAAATTTATGAACTTTTTTAAAGTTCAAATACCCTTTTTTCAAGTTCATGATTTTTTTTCTCAAATTTGTGAATCGTTTTCAATTTTGCATCTCTTTATTGAACTTTTTGGTAAAATGTGTGATTTTTTTTAAATCCATAAAATTTCTTTCAAAATTGATGATTTTTTTCAAATCCACAAACATTTTTGTAAAAAACATTTGAACTTTTTCAAAATCAATGAACTATTCTCAATCCGTGAACTTTTATTTCCAAAATCGATGAACTTTTTAAAATCTGTGGTCTTTTTCTTAAACTTGGTGAACATTTTTGAAAATCAATTAAATTTTCAAAGCCTCAAACATTTTGCAAAACCACCGTGAACATTCCAATTCATGATCTTTTTTCGCCAAACTGTGGAGCTTTTGTTTGAAATATGTGAATTAATTTAATTTGCGTTTTCTTAATCTATGAACCTTTTTGAACTCACGAACATATATTTGCGTTTTCTTGTTTTTCTTTCAAAGTCAAGGATTGACTGGTCAACGGTGGGCCGTTCAACTGCGGCCGGTGAATACTAACCGATCCCAGCGACCATGAAAACCAGTACATTTGTGGACGAGCGTGTCGTCTTGTTTTGGGGCCGACCTACAAAGCCAGGCGCGTGACGCCAGGGAAGCAAACTGGCGCTGCAGGCGCTAAGTAGGCATCCCCGAGGTTTAGGGACGGTTGCGGAAATAGCCGCTGCTATTAGGCCAGGACCACGTGTGTGAGCTAGCCAACAAGTTGCACTCTGGAGCTGGCCCTAGGTACTGTAGCGGAGCAAGCCATTTTCCTTTGCGTCCTGTAGTAATTTTCTCAAACAAACATGATCGTACTCCCTCTGTTTTTAAATATATGATCTTTTAGACATTTCAATACGGACTACATATGAATGTATATAGACATATTTTAGATTATAGATTCACTCATCTTGCTCTGTATGTTGTCCATATTTAAATCTCTAAAATGTCTTATATTTAGGAACGGAGGGAGTAGTAGAAAAGGCTAGAGAAATCATAAAATTTGAAAGCTTCATTTTTTTCTAACACTTTTGTAAACATTAAATATTCTATTTTTAAGTCACATGAATACTTTAAAAACTTTCTTTAACATTTTTGTAGAACTCTAAATATTTTTTTGTAAAACTTGGTTTTTAAAATAATATTATACATTTTTTTATTTTTTGGAAATATTTTAAAATTTTATTAGGTCATTTTTTAACCTATTGCATCCATGATCTTGACAAATGGCAAGAGAGAGCTAGAAGATTAATGATACATTTAAAAGGATGGCACATTAATGTTGAAGGGTTCTACAAGATCCTGAAAAAAGAACTTCTATCTAAGCTTGATGAGTTGGATAGGAAGAGTGGGATTCACCTTTTTGTCTCATGGTGAGAAGGAACTAAAGCTAATTTTAGATACCAACATAAAGAAGTTGTTGAGGGATGAGGAGTTGAAGTGGAGGTAGAGGGCTAGTGAAAAGAATTACTTGAAGGTGATGAGAATAATAGATAGTTTTAGATCAAAGCTAGTAGCAGGAAGAAGAAAAATCATATTGTTGTCCTGCTCAAAGATGGGGTAGAAATTAAGTGAGATGATGAGTTAGTTGAACACATTAGTGAGTTCTACAAAAAATTGTTTGGGCCTCCTGAAGTTACCTTTATTAAATTTGGAAGTGCATAGTTGTCTGAAGATGAAAAAAACTTTCCTTACCAAAGAATTCAATTTCGAGGAGATTAAGGAGGCTGTTTTGGAGATGAAACGTAATAAAGATGTTGGTCCTAATGGACCACCTATTGAATTTTATCATTTTTTGGGGGATGATGTCAAGATGGCTTAAAAAGGGGTCCTGAAGGAGATCCATTATGGACCGCCTATGAAAGGCATCAAACAATTTTTTAAGCCATCTTGATATCATCCCCCAAAAATTTTAACAAGATTTTTTAAGCCATGTTGGTCCAGGGGGAGCTTATCAAATTTGAAGAGCAAGGATTTCAGTAGAGCTAGGATGGTGTGGCGGGAATCTAAGGATGTGATAAAGGGGTCTCCCAAAATTTTGGGGTCCTGGAGAGCAAGGATTTCAGTAGAGCTAGAATGGTGTGGCAGGAATCTAAGGATGTGATAAAGTATCATCTAGTGAACTGGTCTGCTGTATGCATGCCTAAAAGTTGTGGTGATTTGGGAGTTCTTGAATTGGAAGTCATGAATCAATGCCTCCTAACTGAATGGTTATGGAAATTGGAGAATAATGAAGGTTTGTGGCAGGAGATGCTTAGCGAGAATTATCTTACCAAGAAACCTTTGTCATGTTGGAAGTGTGAGGTTTGTGGTTCACATTTCTAGCAAAGTATGGTCAATGTTAATCATATCTTTCAAGCTGCGAAAAAGGGTAATTGGTAATGGGGCGAAAACTTTGTTTTGGGAAGATAAATGGCTAGGAGATAAATCTCTATCTGGGAGCTTTTTTAGGCTTATAATATGGCTTTTACTAAGAATGTTATTCTCCAGTTTTTTGATGAGAAGTGGTTTGGATATGATTGTTTTCAGAAGAATCCTTTACGGTGAGACTCTTGAGTAGTGCGAGAACGCGAGATATCTGGTTGCTGAGCATGAATTTGGTGAGTGTCGGGATAAGTGTCTTGGTCTCTCAATGGAAGAAACAAGTTTGTGGTGAAAGATTTGTATCTTTGGTTGAAAGATGGAAGACTGGTTGGATTTAGATCCATATGGAAGCTTAAAATCCCTGACAAGATCAAGGGTTTTTTCTTTGGCTTATGCTTAAAAACAACATCTTAACCGGAGATAACTTGGTGAGAAGAGGATGGACAGGAAATGAAGAACGCCATTTTTGTGGGGCTAAGAAAAGCATTGATCATTTATTTTTTGAATGTGTTGTGGCTAAACTAATTTGGCATGTTGTGACTTGTGCCTTTGGTCTTCCAAGTATTCTAGCTAACCTTTCTGATCTAATGGGAAATTGGATTAAACCCTTCCCTGGGTGTCAAAGGAAAGTTGTGTTGTGTGGGAGTATCACTATCTGTTGGACTATTTGGAAAGCCAGGAATAGAGCTTGTTTTGTGTAGGATCTAGAAGTAGATGTGTCTAGAGGGGGGTGATTAGACACTTAGTGCTAAAGTTGCAATTTTTTGGCCTTTTTGGTTTAAGTGGAGTTTTAGGCACAATTTCAACATACACAATACATATCAAGCAAGCATGCAAAGAGTATATGAGCAGCGGAATGTAAAGCATGCAACTTGCAAGAATGTAAGGGGAAGGGTTTGGAGAATTCAAACGCAATTGGAGACACGGATGTTTTTCCCGTGGTTCGGATAGGTGGTGCTATCCTACATCCACGTTGATGGAGACTTCAACCCACGAAGGGTAACGGTTGCGCGAGTCCACGGAGGGCTCCACCCACGAAGGATAATGGTTGCGCGAGTCCACGGAGGGCTCCACCCACGAAGGGTCCACGAAGAAGCAACCACCCACGAAGGGTCCACGAAGAAGCAACCTTATCTATCCCACCATGGCCATCGCCCACGAAGGACTTGCCTCACTAGCGGTAGATCTTCACGAAGTAGGCGATCTCCTTGCCCTCACAAACTCCTTGGTTCAACTCCACAATCTTGTCGGAGGCTCCCAAGTAACACCTAGCCAATCTAGGAGACACCACTCTCCAAGAAGTAACAAATGGTGTGTAGGTAATGAACTCCTTGCTCTTGTGCTTCAAATGATAGTCTCCCCAACACTCAACTCTCTCTCATAGGATTTGGATTTTGTGGAAAGAAGATTTGAGTGGAAAGCAACTTGGGGAAGGCTAGAGATCAAGATTCATATGGTAGGAATGGAATATCTTGGTCTCAATACATGAGTAGGTGGTTCTCTCTCAGAACATATGAGTTGGAATTGTGTATGTGTTCTGATGGCTCTCTCCACGAATGAAGAGGAGGTGGAGGGGTATATATAGCCTCCACACAAAATCCAACCGTTACACACAGTTTTCCAATCTCGGTGGGACCGAATCACTAAACTCGGTCGGACCGAAAAGGTAAACCTAGTGACCGTTAGAGATTTTCGGTGGGACTGACATGTGCAACTTGGTAGGACCGATATGGTTAGGGTTTGGGCATAACGTAATCTCGGTGAGACCGATTACACAAACTCGGTGAGACCGAGTTTGGTAATAAGCTAACCAGAGAGTTGGTCAGGTAAACTCGGTGGGAACGATTTGCTCTTTCGGTGAGACCGAAAAGTTACAAAAGGGAAACATAGAGTTTACATTGCAATCTCGGTGGGACCGATTCGCTCTTTCGGTGAGACCGAAAAGTTACGAAAGGGAAACAGAGAGTTTGCAATCCCATCTCGGTGAGATCGAGATCCCTATCGGTAGAACCGAAATGCTAGGGTTTGGCAGTGGCTTATGACAAGTGAAACTCGGTGGCGCCGGATAGAAAGAATCGGTAGGACCGAGTTTGGCTTAGGGTTTAGGTCATTTGTGGAAGTGGGAAAGTAGCTGAGGATTTTGGAGCATATCATTAAGCACATGAAGCAAGAGGCTCATTAAGCAACACCTCATCCCTCCTTGATAGTATTGGCTTTTCCTATGGACTCAATGTGATCTTGGATCACTAAAATGTAAAATGAAGAGTCTTGAGCTTGAAGCTTTAGCCAATCCTTTGTCCTTAGCATCTTGAAGGAGTTCTCACAACCTTTAGTCCATGCCACTCCATTGTTGAACTTATCTGAAACATGCTAGATAGAAATGTTAGTCCAACAAGAGATATGTTGTCATCAATTATCAAAACCACCTAGGGAGCACTTGTGCTTTCAATCTCCCCCTTTTTGGTAATTGATGGCAACATACATCAAAGCTTTAGATAAAGATATAAAGAACAACAAGTAAAGCTTTGGAGAACAAGCATAGGCTCCCCCTACATGTATGCACTCATGTAAATATGAAATATAGAGGCATGTGAGAGCATAACCATGACAGAGTAGGCAATGTGTTACATGTATCTTGGCCATATGCATCAAAGCAAAATATTATCAAGGAAAATACCTTCATGCTCATGAGTCCTTCTTGCAAACAGTATGTACATAAGCAAGAACTCCTCATACTCATGATTTTGATGCATATACTTACCTTGTGGTCTTGAGTTGGCTTAGGATGGAATGAACCTGCACAAACAACGTTAGATAACACAGGTACATCCACTAGCCAGAGCAAACAAAAGAAACCACAAGAATACCAAGACTGGGATGACATGTAGAGAGTGAGTACAAGGTACCACATTGGATTCAACATGTCCCCAAGAATAAAGATATGCAATAAATTTGACTGATTTCTTTCCCTTAGGTGTCTTGCTCCCCCTGAATATGACATGGGATATTGGGAGAAGATAGGGAACAGAAAATCAGAGCTGAAAGATACAAATGGATAGAACTTAATGCAAATACATGTATTTCCCCCAAAAAGGCATGTGACATCTCTCCTCTTGAACATCAAGCATCTGGGATCCTTGAGTATTATCTCCCCCTGGAAGTCTCTCTCTCCCCCTTAATACTTTCTCTCTTGTAGGTTTGGTCCTTGAGACTTTTTCTCTCCCTTGATGTGATCTCTCTCTCCTACAAGCTTTGATGCGATCTCTCTCTCCCCCTTTGACATCAATTTCCAAGAAGGGCTTTCTGGAATCCATCGTATAGGTTTGATCCTTGAGACTCAGCACAAAGCAATGGATAAAACTGTGATGCTTGAAGAGGACAAGATTCATTGAGTAGAGCTGGATCACAAGAAATATAGAACAAGTGGCAAATTGTTTTTCCTGTTGCGAAGTCGGTGGCACCGAGTGGTATGTCTCGGTGGCACCGAAAGGATTCGGTTGGACAGAAAATTACAGGTCGGTGAAACCGAGTTCACACAGAGAAAAACACTTGTCACCTCAGCTCACTAGACATGTAGGATCTCACAAAGATTTGCAATGAATTACCTGAAGGATTTGCAAGGAATTAAATGCAGAAAATGCAGAACAAAAACAAAGAGAAAAGAGAAGAAACTGAAAGATCTAGATGAAGTTTTTTTTGATTTTGAAAAAGAGAAAGAAAAAAAACATGCATGAGACAAATGCAATAACACAAAGAAAGAACACAAGAGAACTTCATCTAGAGTTGGGCGGTGACATAGTCACCTATGTTAGAGTATATTGACTTAGGAGTCAAGTGAGAATACTTGATCATAGGTCATACTCGTCGTTTAAGCTCAAAATGGGGTTACCATTTTTCGTTTAAGCATCTTGATGTATTCACATCTTGTTGAGTTGCTTTGACTCATGTCTTGGAGTAAAGCTTCTCTAAGATGGAATAACATACCTTGGGTGGTGGTGTGGTTCTTGCTCATGTAGTTGAACTTGTGTGGGTGCTCAAGGTTGATGTAGCTCATCAAGAGTTGGGAGCACCACTTGGAGTTTGAGTTCATCTACCTACATGGGTTAGTTCTTGCAAGGAAGAGCACTTGTGTATCCAAAAATGACAATCATGAAGCTCAACATAGAATTTGTCAAAGGATATGTTTGAATGGTTTTGTGCTTCCTTGTCTTCAACCACCATTGTGTAGAGTCTTGGTGATGTAGAGATTGCTCAAGATGTGAGTGAGTCGCAATCTCATGGAATTAGATTCAACCAAGCACCTACATGGGTTAGACAACATGCAAGGTGCAAATATATCCAAGACATAAGATAGTTATCATAAGAGATATATCATGGATTAGTCATAAGCTCATGTCTTGCATGTATCCAATGGAGTTTCTACTCCAAGTTCGAAGCATCAATGATGTTCAATTCTCCTCTCAACCTGCAAAACACTTTCTCATCAAGAGGTTTAGTAAATATATCCGCTAATTGCTTATCGGTGTGAACGTGCTTAAGATTAATGTCACCCTTAGCAACATGATCTCGAATGAAATGATGACGAACTTCAATATGCTTAGTTCGAGAATGTTGTACAGGATTATGACCAATTTTGATAGCACTTTCATTGTCACAAAGCAGTGGAACATGTTTCACATAAATCCCATAATCTTTAAGAGTTTGGGTCATCCAAAGTAATTGAGCACAACATGAACCAGCGGCAATGTATTCCGCTTCGGCGGTGGATAAGGATACCGAGTTTTGTTTCTTGGAAGACCAAGACACAAGAGATCTACCAAGAAATTGACAAGTACCCGAAGTGGACTTTCTATCAACCTTGTCTCTGGCATAATCCGAGTCGGAATAGCCAACAAGATCAAAAGAAGACCTCTTAGGATACCAAATGCCAAAATTTGGTGTATGGATTAAATATCTCACTATCCTTTTCACAGCCTTAAGATGACATTCTTTAGGAGCAGCTTGATATCGTGCACACATGCACACACTTAGCATAATATCGGGACGTGAAGCACATAGGTATAACAATGAACCAATCATAGAGCGATAAACCTTTTGATCAACCGGTTCACCATCTTTGGTCAAATCATTATGTCCACTAGTAGGCATGGGTGTAGACATACCTTTGCATTCTTGCATATTGAACTTCTTGAATAAGTCCTTGGTGTACTTCGTTTGAGAGACAAATGTACCTTCCTTAGTTTGCTTGATTTGCAAACCGAGAAAGAATTTGAGTTCACTCATCATAGACATCTCAAACTTCTTTGACATTAGCTTTCCATACTTTTCACTAAAGAGAGGGTTAGTTGAACCAAATATGATATCATCAACATAAATTTGGCATACAAATAGTTCTCCATTAACCCTTTTAGTAAAAAGAGTAGAATCAATTTTACCAATTTCAAAACCACTTGTAGTAAGGAACTTGGTCAAGCATTTATACCATGCTCTAGGAGCTTGTTTAAGACCATAAAGAGCTTTGTGAAGTTTGTAAACATGATTTGGTTTCTTAGGATTGATAAAGTCGGGAGGTTGTTTGACATAAACTTCCTCCTCTATTTCACCATTTAGAAAAGCACTTTTAATGTCCATTTGGTACAAGGTGATATTATGGTGATTAGCATAGGCAAGTAAGATGCGAATGGACTCAAGTCTAGCAACGGGAGCATATGTCTCACCATAGTCCATACCTTCGACTTGTGTGTACCCTTGGGTGATGAGACGTGCTTTGTTGCGAACCACTTGTCCATCTTCATCTTGCTTGTTGCGGAACACCCATTTGGTACCAATGATGTTGTGGTTGTTGTCGGGCTTCTCAACCAATGTCCAAACTTGGTTTCTCTCAAAATTGTGTAGCTCTTCATGCATAGCGTTTATCCAATCCGGATCTTCCAATGCTTCTTCAACCTTCATAGGTTCAATGCTAGAGATGAATGAATAGTTTTCACAAAAGTTAGCTAAACGAGTTTTTGAGCGAGTGATTCTCCCGGTTTGTATATCATTGAGGATTTGCTCGACGGGATGATCTTTGGCAATTCTTGCTCGAACTCGTGAGAGCTTTTGCTTGGGTCTTCGTTGAACATCTTCTTCATCTTGTTCTTCTTCTTGGCCTTCTTCATTGTTGACGTCGTCATTCTCTTGTCGTGGTGGAGAAAGAGGTTGTTGATGTTCGTCTTGATGCATTTCCTTGTCTTCTTCATCTTGGTGTGTACCACTTGTGGATGCTTCCGTGTCGATTCTTGGTTCACCTTGTCGTGAAGTAGAAGCTTCCACTTGGACGGATGAAGTACTCTCCTTCACCTCCGTTGGACGAATTTTTCCAATGGACAAGTCTTGGATTGCTTCTGAAGGGTCTTTGTCTCCTACATCAATTGGCAATTGCTCTACTTGTGAGCCATTAGATTCATCAAACTTCACATCTACCGTCTCTTCAACCTTTCGGGTGAAATTATTGTAGACACGATAAGTGTGAGAGTTTGAGCCATAACCAAGTAGAAAACCTTCATGAGATTTAGGAGCAAACTTTGAACGACGATGCTTATCAAGAATGTAGCACTTTGAGCTGAATACTCGAAAGTATCCAACTTGGGGTTTGTTACCGGTGAGAAGCTCGTATGCCGTCTTGCCGAGTAGCTTGTGAAGATATAAGCGATTTGTTGCGTGACAAGCTGTCTCAACCGCTTCTGCCCAAAAGTGCTTCGGCGTCTTGTATTCATCAAGCATCGTTCTTGCCATTTCGATGAGCGTCCGGTTCTCCCTCTCAACAACTCCATTTTGTTGAGGTGTGTACGTAGCCGAGAACTCATGTGAAATCCCTTCTTCGTCAAGAAAGGTGTCCACATTTGCGTTCTTGAACTCCGTTCCGTTGTCACTCCGAACCTTCTTGATCTTCACGTCAAACTGATTTTGGGCCTTCCTAGCGAAGTTTCTGAAGATCTTCTGGACCTGCGACTTGTCATTAAGAAAGAACACCCACGTAAATCTTGAAAAATCATCAACTATAACTAGACCAAAAGAATTTCCACCGAGACTCTTGTAGGCGTTGGGACCAAAAAGATCCATATGAAGTAGCTCGAGTGGCCTCCTTGTGGTCATGATGTTCTTCACGGGATGCCTTCCTCCAACCTGTTTACCTGCTTGACAAGCACTGCAAAGTCTATCCTTATCAAATATGACATCGTTAACTCCAAGGATATGATTTCCTTTAATAAGCTTGTCAAGGTTTCTCATGCCAACGTGACCTAGTCGTCTATGCCACAACCAACCTTTTGAGGATTTAGCAATAAAGCAAATTTTAGGTTGTGCCTTTTTAGAGAAATCGACAATGTAAAGACCACCTCTACGCATACCGGTAAAGACCATTTTATGATTGTCTCGACGAAATACTTGGCAATCTACCTCAGTAAATAGGACATTCAAACCGAAATCAGCAAGTCTAGATACTGAAAGTAAGTTGTAGCCAAGAGATTCAACGAGCATGACATTTTGAATGGAACTGTCATGTGAGATGGCCACCTTACCAAGGCCAACCACTTTACCCTTTGAATTATCACCAAAGGTGACATATTTTCGAGGGCCGTCATTTTCAGCAAGCTCACGAAACATCTCTTCATCTCCGGTCATATGATCAGTACATCCACTATCAAGAACCCATTCCTTTCCTCCTGATTCATATCCCCGAAGATTTGCCATAAGACCAAAATGTCTCATTGCATCATCAAGATCGAAGTCACTATCATCATCATCATCATCATCATAGTATCCATGTTCATCATGATCTTGTGACTCATCATTTCCTAGAGAGGGTAATTCATTAGATAAATGATCATCAAAGTGGTCACTTTTATGAATTCTTATAGCTTCGAATATGATATCACTAATGATTCCAACATCTCCTTTAGCATGCTTAAGATTGGTAAGTTCAAATAGACAATTACCAAAACTAGGATCACTAGAGTTCATCTTACTCAAGGCAATAGATTTATGGAGAATTTCATCCAGATTTTTCAAGCAATGATCGGGAAATCGTTCCTCAAGAAATTTCCATATAGTATGGGCACAATTAAGAGTAGGCAAATTAGCAATCAAATTTTTGGGCAATCCTCTAATGATGAGCTCAATAGTTCTAAGATTGCGAATCATGTCAATATCTTCATCTAGGGTAGGATGCAAAGGATCAATATGAGGTGCACAAGGACTAGCAATATACTTGTTCAAATGATATTGATTGAAGATTACAAGCATCTCATTTTTCCACTCGTGAAAATACTCTCCATCAAGAATAGGCACTCTATGTCTAAGACTCCCTAAGGTAGACACATCCATCTTCCTCCAATGGTGATTAAACCAAGGCAATGGAGACCAAAGCTCTGATACCACTTGTAGGATCTAGAAGTAGATGTGTCTAGAGGGGGGGTGATTAGACACTTAGTGCTAAAGTTGCAATTTTTTGGCCTTTTTGGTTTGAGTGGAGTTTTAGGCACAATTTCAACATACACAATACATATCAAGCAAGCATGCAAAGAGTATATGAGCAGCGGAATGTAAAGCATGCAACTTGCAAGAATGTAAGGGGAAGGGTTTGGAGAATTCAAACGCAATTGGAGACACGGATGTTTTTCCCGTGGTTCGGATAGGTGGTGCTATCCTACATCCACGTTGATGGAGACTTCAACCCACGAAGGGTAACGGTTGCGCGAGTCCACAGAGGGCTCCACCCACGAAGGGTAATGGTTGCGCGAGTCCACGGAGGGCTCCACCCACGAAGGGTCCACGAAGAAGCAACCACCCACGAAGGGTCCATGAAGAAGCAACCTTGTCTATCCCACCATGGCCATCGCCCACGAAGGACTTGCCTCACTAGCGGTAGATCTTCACGAAGTAGGCGATCTCCTTGCCCTCACAAACTCCTTGGTTCAACTCCACAATCTTGTCGGAGGCTCCCAAGTAACACCTAGCCAATCTAGGAGACACCACTCTCCAAGAAGTAACAAATGGTGTGTAGGTAATGAACTCCTTGCTCTTGTGCTTCAAATGATAGTCTCCCCAACACTCAACTCTCTCTCATAGGATTTGGATTTTGTGGAAAGAAGATTTGAGTGGAAAGCAACTTGGGGAAGGCTAGAGATCAAGATTCATATGGTAGGAATGGAATATCTTGGTCTCAACACATGAGTAGGTGGTTCTCTCTCAGAACATATGAGTTGGAATTGTGTATGTGTTCTGATGGCTCTCTCCACGAATGAAGAGGAGGTGGAGGGTTATATATAGCCTCCACACAAAATCCAACCGTTACACACAGTTTTCCAATCTCGGCGGGACCGAATCAACAAACTTGGTCGGACCGAAAAGGTAAACCTAGTGACCGTTAGAGATTTTCGGTGGGACTGACATGCAACTCGGTAGGACCGATATGGTTAGGGTTTGGGCATAACATAGTCTCGATGAGACCGATTACACAAACTCGGTGAGACCGAGTTTGGTAATAAGCTAACCAGAGAGTTGGTCAGGTAAACTCGGTGGGACCGATTTGCTCTTTCGGTGAGACCGAAAAGTTACAAAAGGGAAACATAGAGTTTACATTGCAATCTCGGTGGGACCGATTCGCTCTTTTGGTGAGACCGAAAAGTTACGAAAGGGAAACAGAGAGTTTGCAATCCCATCTCGGTGAGACCGAGATCCCTATCGGTAGAACCGAAATGCTAGGATTTGGCAGTGGCTTATGACAAGTGAAACTCGGTGGCGCCGGATAGAAAGAATTGGTAGGACCGAGTTTGGCTTAGGGTTTAGGTCATTTGTGGAAGTGGGAAAGTAGCTGAGGATTTTGGAGCATATCATTAAGCACATGAAGCAAGAGGCTCATTAAGCAACACCTCATCCCTCCTTGATAGTATTGGCTTTTCCTATGGACTCAATGTGATCTTGGATCACTAAAATGTAAAATGAAGAGTCTTGAGCTTGAAGCTTTAGCCAATCCTTTGTCCTTAGCATCTTGAAGGAGTTCCCACAACCTTTAGTCCATGCCACTCCATTGTTGAACTTATCTGAAACATGCACCACCTAGGGAGCACTTCTGCTTTCATTTTGATAAAAGATATCCTGATGATCCTGATTCATTGGTGTATAGGCTTTGCTTTTTATCTTAATGCTTGGTATACGTTGCAGAAAACCAAGACAGAGGAAGAATTGAGCAAGGGGTGATGTTGGCCAAGAAAGTTATTGAAGAAATTTATGCAAAGAGCCTTTGGCTGGAACCTAGAGAAGAAGGATTGGTGTTATATGAAGCTCCAAAGTTTTTTGCTTTTGTGAGAGTTAATGATCTGATGCCCTCCACCTGTGGCTTTGGTTTTGTTGCTTTGGGTGTGTTCTGGATGTTTTAAGTTTATGTTCTGTCCCTTGTCACTTGTAATACTTTGTGACAATCTGAGTGCAGCTGTAGGTACTCTCTCTCTGATTTACGTTCTCTCTATGTTTTTCTGCTTTCTTTGTAATGGAAATCAACGAGGAGGCTCATTGTTTCAGAGAACAACCGTGAATAATTTTAAGAGATTTTTTTAAACAAAACTGGAAAATTGGATAAAGATAAAGTGGAAGAAATAGAAAAACAAAAGGAAAACAGACAGAAGAGGGAGGAAAAAATTGGAAAACCAGACGTGAACCTTTCTAAAAGGGGAGCGATAGGCGCCGGCGCGCCGGCCCAAATTTGGGCCGGTCGCAGCCCAGGCGTTTGATGCGTGCACATACGGCCGTTAGATCTGCACTCCTCCTATCGTTTTCTCTCCAAAGACATAGCCACCAACGAAGAACAGGAGCAGCGGCCCCGCTAGCACTCTCCATGGATGAGCGAATGCCCAACCTCGAAGCACCGCCGGTCGCCGCCCTCGTTGATGGTCGGTGCCTCCCATTGGTTTCTCGCCAGCTTCACGCATGCAACACCGAGCGCTTGCAGGTTGCAGTCAAAAAATGCCATGGGTCGCAGCTCCGGTGGCGGCGGTCGCCGGCCGCAACGCTCCATGGACGAGCTCGCAGTGTACCTCCCTCAGTTGTTGGTCGCAGCAAAACGCCTGACGGACGTAGCAAACACGAACAACGGTTGCAGCAAAAAAGCAGCTCCTGTCGTTGCTGCTCACCATTGTCAGCTCACCGTTCCCTAGTTGAAGCTTTTTCAAAAGCGTTTTGAAGCTTTCTCGTAGTCGGCTGCAGCTTTTCTCTGATTTTCATCGCTGGTCACCGCCAAAAAGAATGGTGGTAACAAATTATGTCGCCGGTTGTAGCAAAAAATGACTGCGGTTGCAGCAAAAAATATGGTCACCGCCGTAGCATGTTTAGCATCACCATTAATAATGTAGCAAATCTCGACGATGGTAGTAGCAAACATTTACGACAGATGCAACACAAACACGTCTCGCCATAGAACCAATGCAGCTCGCGCGCTAACAGAACTGATAAAATGCAACCTGGGAAACTGGTCTGCTAAATGTCTAGATAAAGTAAACTTATGCGGTTGGACATCTTAGCTAGGAGTACTTATTAAAATTAACGCTTACTTGAACTGCAATTCCACTGTTACCTCTTCATCCTCCCCACCCCAGTTTAAGTTTCCTCTTTTATCCCAGTTTCCCTCTTCATCCTCCCCCCACCCAATTTACATAGAAACATCAAACAACCACGATACTGATAAGAAAAATAATACAGTACTCCGTTATGTGTAGCAGCATATAATCTGAAGTCGCCTGCTAACACAAATCTGACACAACAAATATATATTTCGTGTGGTTCAGTGTTTCCTCTCCCTTTTTTTAAGTGAGCTCATTCTACTCCACAAATCATAATAAGTTATTACAATTTAGCCGAGCTAATAAACTCTGGAAAACAGAAGTGGCAATGGTTCTCCAGAGTTAAATAAAGTGACCTTAGCAAAGATTAAAACATACTCCCTTCACTAGAAGAGAGGCACTTCAAAACATGATAAAAGAACAAGAGCCGTCATTTCGTAACAAAAGATCAAATCAAGTTCTTGCAAGTATCAAGATCCGCAGAGTTTACGCTTTCAAGTATGCCAATTTGGTCACTGATTTAGTTCTTGCCAATTTCCAACTGTTATATATCTTGTGAAAATATCTCCATCATAGCTTGGTACAGAGTACAGGTTACACATACTGCAATAGACGAGCAGCCGCACTGTCTAGTACTGCTCACTAAACAAAAGAAATATTAAAAAAGACTCTGTTACGAGTTCATCACCAGCCGAACAAACTATTGATATTTGGAGTATCAAAATTGCTACAGTAACCGAAAGCACGGAAGGTACTCCAGAAGTATTGGAAAAGACTATAGGCCTTATCCTTGTACATTCATGTTATTGCCTGCAGTAAAAAAACTTGTGAATGGGTGGATGGTTGATGTCGTACATTCGGCGAAAGGATTGCTTTCAAAAATCTTCTTAAACTGCAAGGACTCAAGATGGACCATGAAGACGCCTCCACTTGTTGACACAAATATCACATTCTCATCTCCAGCGACACCCAACACCGTTTGCAGATTTGTCCACTCGCCTGGTCTCAGCGGAAGAAGCTTGTTCAACTCAATTGCTTGTGCCGGCATCCATCCAGCAACTCCATCAAAATCAGTCGTCCTCACCCATAGTTGAGCTACGAAGTCGTCTGACACAACGATGAAGCCAAGCCCGCCACCCAGCGTACTCAGATAGAGGCCATGATGACTAGAATGGGCATCCGGTGGCACCTCTACAACAGCTAGGCTCCGAGTATCCAAATCAAGCTTAAGGATGCCAGTCCGAGTACCAAAAATAAACCAGTGCAGGGAATTGCCAACCAGGATGCTTCGACTTCCAACACAAGACATAGTGTGATACGGAACATCGGTTGATATGAGATCGCCCCATGAGTTGGTCTCCGATGAGTAGACGCAGGCTCGCGCGGCCAGCTTGTTGGCGCACACCAAGACGACATTGAAGGGGCTCGAGTGGCAGCTGCCGTGTACGTGGTCCTTGTCGCCGGCAACACAGAGCACATCCGCTTGCACATGTGACTTGCTCCAGTCGTGATCCAACTGCGGCGGACTGCCTATGAAGCGGCGGTCGCCTGTGACGGGATCCCACACCAGTACGTGGCGGCAGCCCTTGCCGAGGTGGTCCCCTCTGGTGAAGAGCACGCGACCGTGGCGGCAGCGGCGGAAGGACCAGATGCCGTCGTTTCCCTCGACGCCGCCGCCTTCGATGCCGTCGAACCGCACGGACAAGCGCTCGGGCGGGATGAGGTCCGGGCGATCCAGGACCGACCTGAAGGAGAGGTCTCCGCGGTAGAAGTCCAGGAACACGCCGATGATGGGGGGCTCCCGGTGGTGGGCGCAGAAGCGGCGGAGGAATTGGGGATCGGCGATGAGGTGGCGCCACTGCTTGCAGACGAGGGAGGCGCGGGGGAGAGAGGATGGCTGCGGAGGGAGACGGATGAGTACCTCGGGGAGGAGGTTTTCATCGTCCGTCGGGGTCGTCTTCGCCGGCGGCGGCAACGCGGAGCGGCGGCGGCAGATAGGGTTCATCTCGTCTCTCCCGTCGATGCGGCGCGATCGATTGTTTCCTCTCTGTTTATGAGGAATATGCGGTCCTTGTGTCCTGGGTATTTATTATTTTCTTTGTGTATACGGGCTGAGCCATCCGACTTCGAACACAATCGGAACTACGTGCAGTGCGGAACGTGTACATACACGAACATGTTTCTAATCAGGCAAATTATGTTTGTCGAGAGTGACAAGTTTAATTGATGAATATGACAAAATCTATAATTCTTTGCCAAAAGAATGTGCTAGTCAACATAAATTTGCCATCTTCGCGTCAACATAAAATTTTCATGAAAAACAATACTCGTTTGAACTACAGTTTTGCTAAAGCACATCTAGATGTGCCATAAGCATTGCACATGTAAGTCCTATATCATTAATCTTATGTTGAGATTGATATGGATATTTTTTTTTCTTTTCTTCTTCATGCTTAATTCAAGCAATAAGCCCTTTGAACTATCTCCGACGATATAGGAACAGAAGAACATCGTAATCTGTGCAATACATCGCCCTGGAAAATTAGGAGTCCTCGCAACCGAATTGTCCCTCCGACTCCTCTTCCGTCGATAGTATCCTCGCTTTTTTCTCTCACAGAAGTTTCGATCCCCCCAAACGCCCTCCGCCGTCAGCGATGCAGCCCGATCTCGCGGCGGCGAATCGCCGTGTGATGGAGGATTTGACGAAGAAATATGGAGTGACCCCCGAAACCATGGACTATGTGACCCTTGGCCCGGTGTGCGTCGAGCCCCGCCGCATCGTGAAGGTGCCCCGTCCTCCGATCCCTGCCGCCGGCGCGGAGGGGCCGCCGAGGCGTCACCCCCGGGCGGAGCCGAGCCCGCTCGAGGCAGCGCTGCTGGACACCGTTCACCGGCACCACCTGCAGGCGCTCGCCATGATGGACCGCGAGATCGTCGGCCGCCACGCGCGCGGCGTGCTGCTCGCGGGCTACGCCTACGGCCTCCACGACCCCGTCTGCAACATCCTCGCCAACTGTCTCTGGCACGATACAGTCTTCCCCGCTTCCTCCAGCCAGGAGGTTCTTCAGCCCATGATGCTGAGCTGCAAGGCCATATTCCGCCTGGCTCGCCGCTCCCTCGACGCCCTCGTCGCCTTCATGAGGGCGTACGCGCCCACCCCGTCTGCTGAAGAGGTCGTGTCCTACCTGAGCAGAAGCCATGACAACCTTCACCATGCCGCCGTGCTTGTTGACAGAGAAGGTGTTTCCCACGCAAACCGCATGGACGACGCCTTCAGGGCTGCCATTCTGGCAGCGCATCTCCCTAGTGACGCAGCTCGCGAGGCTCAGTTTTTTTTCATTGCCAACTGTGCTCCTACTGACGCTTTTCTTGCAAAGCATGGAATTCATGGTCACCCATTAGCTTTTGGATTAACTGACCCGAGGCCACAAAGCAATTCATCGCTTATAGTGCTTGAATTCGTCAAGCTGGTTGTTTCCAGTTTAGCTCTCACACAGCCGCCACCAAGCTCGTCGAGCCTAAGCCAAGGAGCATATAGAGCGTTAAGGATCAAGATGCATGCCTTCAAGAGGGATCAGGAGTTTTGCCTTGGTATAGTAAACATGGCGCTCAAGAAACTCGCGTTCCAGTTTGGGGTAATATTGCTGATTCCCGTTTGCCTAACGGCTGATTTATATTTTGGTTTTCCTTCAATCTGCTGCATCTCTGACATGGGTTAATTTTCATTATTCAGGAACTTTATCAGATTCATCTACTATGCGGCAAAAGTTTGGTTACTTTGGTTCCTGATAGCTATTATCATGTAAACTTCTTGGCATCACGCGAGAGCGAGCCTAATCAGCCTAAGCTGTTTTTTTTGCTGAGGTTCGTGCTTCACTTCAAGATGTGGATGATGTGACCTTGTGCTGTCCTGTGACATTATCAGGAAGAGCTGGTATGCCAAGTTTTCCTTGTTTTTCATTAGTTCATACATATGACTGAATTCTCATATTACACTTGCCTAGGTTTTTAGACATGATATTATTATCTGAAATTAACATTTGCAACTAACGTCTAGTTTTTGTGCGGATCCTCTTTATTTAGTATCTCATCTTACTGAATGAATTTCTGATACTAAAAGAGAGTAGGGCGGAAACATGAATTAAACGTGCAAAGCACTTAACTTTGGGTTACACACTTGCACTGAAATTAATTTTGGGTTAAACAGGGAGTTTTTTAGTTCGGTTTATATGATAGCCCCGAGTAGCAACTGAACTTTCACATTAGACCAGACTAAGAGTTTCTAAAGTTGAGTATTTGCAACAGATTTACTCATTTAGCATGAATGGTGTTTTGTTTAGATCAACCATTTAATTGTGTGGCAAGCGCATTTTGCTGAAATATCTAATTCTGTATAGAAATTGTTTATTTCAGCTTTATTCCAATTGGATTTGAGATACCAAGGATTTTTTGTATTATATGCTCCATTCAATACGAAATATGAATATTATGATACAACTTTTGTTGCTCAATGCATTCTTGCCTTGCATCCAAGCTAATTACTGTTTCCTCTTGATGTCTGCTTGGTAATTAGGTGGATGCTCTGATTGTGAGTATATGGGAATGAAACTCATCCATCCTGTAGATGAGAAGTTCAATGGACAATGTGACTTCATTAAGGGTAAAGACCCACACATTGTTGAACTTTTCAGGAAAGACCCTACCTCAGAGTTTGATGTTCCACTGATTGATGATTACATTTTCTTTGAGCTTGATCACCACCTTGAGGTTACAACCTTCCTGGAGACCTCTTACTCCTATATGAGTGATGATCAAGTGGACCTGAGTCTTTTGTGGTTTGAAAATTACATGCCTTGAGCTGTGTTATTACTGGTATGTATATGATATTCATAAATATTTGTATGCACTAACTTAGGCATTTTAATTGGTGGAAAGCAGATGTAATCATAGAAACTAGAAATTTTGGGGATACAAGAATGCATACATCTTGAATACACTAACAACAATCAAAGATACATCACTATGGGTGTCCGAGATCACTCGATGAGGAACACTCGTCGATTGGGGTGAAGACAACTTTGAAGGTCCAACTACAAACTAGTTCACAATTAAACAACACAACAATAACTATGATATGCAATCTGGATATTGCGAATACAAATAAAGTATAGATGATGGTTGTAGTTTTGTTAGTGGTCTTGGCTTAGTCGTTGGACAAGTACATGAAGTTGCAACTATGGTGAGCTTTTAACTAAACAAACCCATGTCTAAATGATGCTCTAGGAGCACTATTTATGGAGGGGCGAAATGCAAATTCAGCTAGCCCAACTCTAGGTAGATTTACTTAGCGAAATGCTGTAAAAAACTGTCTATGCCCCAAAAGTTAACTAGCATAACATTTGTTGAAGGCTATGGATGAAATAATTAAGTGTCAGCCTGTTTATTTGATCCATGTCTTCATGCATCATTATGGTTGCTTCAAAGTCTTGAAATCTTCATTTGAAGCTCCATCTCATTCATTGTGCGTTCATCTCAGTCCGTCTCAGTCTCCATGCTCGATCATGCTTCAACACTCCCTTCTTGTCCATACTAGGCCCTTCATTTGCGAGAAGTATGAACATATGAAATTTTCACAACAACATGTTCTCATGAATATTCCCCAGAAATGAAATTATCTGATAAATTAATTATCATGTGGAAGCTCTAGTGAGGGATCCAGGTATGTGTGGATCTTGAAAATGAATAGTTATGGAGGCCGTGGGTGTAACAATCACTGAGATGTCCTGACCGAAAACTCCTCCTAGCTAAGTAACCAATACAAATACGTTTGTATAATATACACATCAAATTACAATCCCGCTATAGCATGGTGACACTCATTCCACTCCCTCCTCATCCTCTCCCCTCCTCTCGTCTGTCGAGTGCACCTTCTCCTCCATCATAGAATGGTTTATGCAGGTTTGGGATGGGACCACTCATTCGGG
>NC_041380.1:379699875-379738721 GCF_002162155.2 Triticum dicoccoides | reverse complement strand
TAGTTATCCTCTCCCCTCTGCCCTTAACCTCTCCTTGTCCCAGTCTCCGGAGTCTCGGGTACCGGTGAGTCTTGATCGAGGTAGAGACAAGAGACAAAAAATAGTTGCACAACAATGTATAATAAAGTTATCTTAAATAATGGACGATCCCTTCGTGTGCGTACATGAGGTTGTGAGGATATGCCTCAGCCCTTAGCCTGAGGGGATTACTCACACATAGTTATTGAATCACAAGCAATAGACATTGTATAAATAGTTACTAAAAGACGAATGATTAAAAGTCTTACAAAGCCGCTAATTGTGATGGAATTTTTTTTGCAAATAATTAAACTGATGAAGTGGAGGCTATGTTGGTGGAAATGGCTATGGAGATGGGATGTTGACGGTGACTGGATTTAGATGGTATTGGTGATGGTGAAAACTACATGGGAATTGTTACTCTCCTCATTTTACCGGTGAGTCTCCTTCTCCTTTATATAGTGCAAACAGTCGAGAATAAGGTTTCAGGGCGCCTCTGTTGCGAATTAGGCTCGGGTCCCTTCACAGAAGATGTCAGAGATGACATCATGGATGCGATGGCGCCTGGTACGACTGGTGGTATGACTAATTTTGGTCGTACCGTACACTGTCTTATTTCCTGGGACCTCCCGTGAGCACCCAATTGTATGGAATAATCTTCACGTCGAGCATATCGCATATATGGCTTGATTTTTTACCTAATAATTTTCATTTGTGCAAGGAACAAAATAAACGACGAGATTTACAATTGTTAGTAATTAGTGGGCAAATTGAAGTGATAATCTTAAAATATCTGAGAACGCCAGGTTTAAACTCGGGTAAGAATGACTGGAATATTCACTCATCAACCGTCTGCATTGAATGCGCACAGTCGATGTGACACTATAGTCAACATTCCACATGATCGTGATCGTGTCTCGCGTAGTCCAACTGTCACTTTGACTAATTTTGACTAGACCAGACGATGCTTCTCGCAGTCGGTAGATCCATCAGGGAGTCAGGTTTGGATCATAACATAATTTAAAGATGACAACCGATGCACCGATTACACACACTCAAACACAGTCTGTCTCTGTGGAATGGGCGTTGTCCGTTGACTCCCTTGAGTTTCACACCACTCGACAACGCTTGAGCTAAGGCCGGATTCGATATCCCCAGCGGCACAAGTTGGCTTCCATGCCGGAGCCAAATGCTTAAGTTTGCATACTCGGCTTCGAAACTGGAAGTCAAAAGCGTTCCTCTTCAGGACAAATAGATGGCAAGGTCGACTTGGATAAGTCCAAGCGTTCTTCGTGTTTCACTCAAAATTCTTGATACACCCTTCAGCGGTCCTCTAGCCAGACTCTGGCAGAAAATTTTGGGTATCACAGAGACTTTGCCATATAACATTTTCACATATTTTTTGCGAGTCCATCAAGGCCTCCGGTAGGTGACTTAGTAGTACGCACAACCAATTCGTGAAACAAAACTTCCTCAAGCCAAGAGTTGATGTTGATGACGGGACCAGACCCGGGGCCTAATGACAGCAAGATTCCCTCAGAGTAGGCCCATACACAAGGAGTCGGACCAGCAACACTGTAAAAGCCCTAACTAAGTCCATTTGGGTGCATCCACTTTGATGGGGCGGTCCCAGAAGCCCATCTAGTTGATCCACATCTAGAAGCTTACACGACTGATCCTACATGTCCACACGACTAGACCTTCCATGTGTCATTAAAGGTCGCATTACAAACAATCGATCAAGTTAACTTCATTGCAATTTATTAAAGAGAAAAATTTACTGTACGTCACTAAACTTGAACCGGTTGACAGATTGGTACCATTACTTCGAAATACCCTAACTACGGTCCATGTACTTGCGCACAGGGTTCACTTTAGTACATTTGTACGATTTTGTGTACGTATTTGCTGACTTGGCCTAGTCAGCGCCTGCCACCTCGCTTTGACCGCCATCCTAGGGTGAATACTAGTCGATCCAGGGGGAGTTTTGTAAAAACGTCGTGACCATTAAACCAGCCCCTAAACACGGCCTCCACGCTTGTGCCCGCGGAGGTCACGGCCTCCACGCTCGCCGTCGCGGGGGGCTCCGCCGTCTGCGGCGTCGCCGCCGACAACGGCACCATCTACTGCGTCGCGGCCGGCTCCGGCTCGTCGGTCTACAACGCCTCCGCCTCCTCCGTCGCGCCGCAGCTCGTCTTCTCGCAGGTCTCGGGCGGCGCGGGGTTCCTTTGCGGCGTTGGCGCGGTCCGAGGCGGTGTCGTCACTGCGCTCTTCTGCTGGCCGCCGGAGGCCCCGGGGCAGCTCAGGCGGGTGTACAGGGGACCGGCGCCGCTCTCGGACCTCACCGTCGGGGCCGACCACGTCGCGGCGTGCGACGGGCAGGCGCGCGGGATCCGATGGTGGAGGAGGGGGTCTGGGCAGTTCCCGGAGGTGGTCCCTGGCGCGTTCGGGTCCCTTGTCCCCGGCGACGGCTTCACCTGCGTGCTGGAGACCGGCTCGGTTGTCCGATGCTGGGGGCCGCTGAGTAGCGCCGTGCAGGCAGCCTTTGCCAACGTCTTTGTGTCGTCCCTCGCCGCGGGGGGGCCTGGGAGGCGGCGCTGGCATCGCCGCCGCGCTGGCCTCCGACGCCGAGCACGGCATCCGCGGTGACAGCGACGACTTGGGGCGCCGCAGGAAGTCGTTCGGCGCGAACACGTACCCGAAGCCCATGCCCAAGAGCTTCTTCAGCTACCTCTGGGACGCGCTCAAGGACGACCTTTTCATCGTGCTCGTCGGCTTCACCATCGAGGAGCACGGCTGGTACGACAGCGTTGGCATCTTCCTCGTGGTGTTCCTCGTCGCCGCCGTGTCCGCCGTCAGCAACCACGGCCAGGCCAAGCGCTTCGACGAGCTAGCTAGCTGAGTCCGACAATATCGCCGTCACCGTCGTCCGCGCCGCCCGGAGGCAGGAGGTCTCCAGATTCGATATCTTGGTCGGCGACGTGGTGATACTCAAGATCGGCCACTCGGTGCCGGCGGACGGGGTGTTCCTGGAGGGTCATGGCCGCCTGCAGGTGGACGAGTCGAGCATATAACTAACAACTTGCTTTCATGCAGCAGGGATGTCTACAAGACACCTTCAGTTCAGAGTGTAGGCAGTAACATTCCTAAGGCGTCCGTCCCATATGAGGTAATACCAATCTGTCTGAGTGTCATAGTATTTCACTGAAATAGAAGAGCGAGCCTTATGGTGATATATAGATAATTAAATGTTTTAGCACTTTACTGACAAATTGACATTATGGTATTGTGATGCGCAACTGTAAATCCCATTGGTAAAGGAATCTGCTGTTGAAGCAACCATACATGTGTTAATAATCTGCTATGCCAGCACAGCAAATAAACAAGTTGAAGCAATTGAGTTAAAGGCACTATATTGTATGGGGCTCACAACGGCATACAACACAAACGTAATGTTAGAAACACTAATTGGCATACAAGGAACATGAGTTGATGAGTGGCATTGATGATCGGCGGTCTGGTTACAATGTTTTTGCTCAGAACACAAGACCTACTCTTCAACGAGAAAAGTTGTTACTCACTAAATAATTACCAACCTAATTTGCCGATGTACGCGGTCTCCATGAGTTGCGCCATGGGGTCGATGGCCTGACCTAAGACTGCAGGCAGGGCTAGAAGAATGAGCTCGATGCCGACAGTGTCAGTGTTCTGGGAACGGGGATTCCCAGACTTGCCTGCCTGCGGCCTGTGGCGTGGCTTAAAGGGGGCCAGCACGGTCCATCTTCATCAACACAAACCCAAGACCCTCGCGAGGGGCCAAGCCTCGCGGGACGGACGACACGGAGATTTCTCAGACACGGCCTCATCAGGCTGGCTCGCGAGGAGGCGGAAAGATCAAGGCGGGGTACCTCACGAGGTGCCCGTGACGCAGGCCATGACGACCAAGGGTGCCAGGCGGGCGCCAGCCCGCGCAGTGTCCTTCTTTCCTCTTTAGTGCAAAGGGAGCAAGCGCAGGCGAGAGCATCAAGCAAAGGCACCCGTTTCGGTGCAACGAGACCAAGACCAGTCTAACGGCAGGAAGGAAGTCATTGTGGAGCCCATGCCAGCGTCACCACCAGAGCCTTGGGCAGGCGAGGACCAACTTTAATCAGGATAAGTGTACCAGATGTTCCCCTTTAAAATGACCAATTGTTGGCGCCCTTCCCGCTCAATATTTGGGAAGAGGCCCAGGGCCTTTGCCTATAAATAGGACTAGCCACCCCCAGGGTAGAAGAGAAAAAGAGGAAGATCGGATCGCAATCGAGAAGAGAGAGAGAGAAGGGTGACTGAACTCCTCCTAGCAGTTCATCCCCCAAGCCAAGAACAGACCCTCGCGAGGCTGTTCTTCCTTGTATTGCTCATCATCATTAGCCCAAGAGGCAATCCACCACACCACACACTGGAGTAGGGTATTACACCACAACGGTGGCCCGAACCAGTATAAACCCTGTGTCTCTTGTGTTATTCTTTCCATAGCTTAGATCTTAGCGAGGTGGAGGGGTGCAGGTAGGTAGAAGGCGAAATCTCCGCGCGCACCCCAGTGTTTGAACCTCAAGGGTCTGCCGGAACCCGAAATCTGACAGACAGTGCCAGGATAAAGGCCGTCGCCGCTGCTGCTGCATATTTGTTGGATTGTTGTTATGTTAGAAAGGCAGAAACATATGATTACAACATAGATTTGGGTCCAAGGTAGGTAAGCATCTACTACACCAGTAGTATCTTATTAGAAAGAAAGTGTGTATCTTAAAAGTCCCATAAGAATAACTGAATTAGAATTGGGAAACTGAAGAGAGTGAATGAACACTTATTAGCTAGTAGTACTACACTGAAGGCAAAAGAGAGCAGCTGAGTCGATGTGGGAAGGGACAGCTGGGATGGGGAATGAATGAGTGAATCTTACAGCAACAGAGCATTGTCCTCCTCCTCCTCCTTGGAAAGAGAGGCATCCTGAGGCTGCGCGTAGAGAGGGGAAATTGCTGTGCCGGTGCGCGGCCACCTTGTGAAATCCTTGGCGAGGACGGGGATGATGATGGTGTTGGGCTTGGTGGTTCCTACCCCTGCCCCTGCCCATGGGGAGGAAGAAGCAGAAGCAGTCCTGCTGCTGCTGCTGCTGCTGCTCAGAGACGATGGCCTCGGGCATTGCAGCGCCGGCTGGCTGGAGACGAGCGACCTCTGTATCCCCATCCACTCAACCTCTCTCTCTCTCTCTCTCTCTCTCTCTGTACAGTACAGTACAGAGCGGCGGCGAGGCGTCAGGGCCAATGGCGCGCAAATTCCAGGAGAAGGAGAGCGTGTTCCGGATGGATGGGTGGCGCGCGTGGCGTTGTAGGGCGACGAGCCGGGGCCGGCCGCGACGCAGTAGATGGTGCCGTTGTCGGCAGCGACGCCGCAGACGGCGGAGCCCCCCGCGACGGCAAGCGTGGAGACCGTGTTTAGGGGCTGGTTTAATAGTCACGACGTTTTTGCAAAAAAAAAACCCAGATCGACTAGTATTCATTCTAGGATCGACCAGGTGGCGGTCAAAGCGAGATGGCGGGCGCTGACTAGGCCAAGTCAGCAAATACGTACACAAAATCATACAAATGGACCAAAGTGAACCCTGTACCCAAGTACATAGACCATAGTTAGGGTATTTTGAAGTAGTGGTGCCAATCTGTCAACCGGCTCAAGTTTAATGACATACAGTGAATTTTCCGGTGGCAATGATCGTTGACTCAGCCATTGTCCTCTCATTCGCGTCACCCCTATATAAGGCGAGGTTAGGTGAGAATCTAGATAAGTATTAGGACATCTTTAACACCGTCCAGCAAATCGACACCCTAAACGTCCACGAAAATGTCCGAGCGTATCCGTGGACAGCGACAGTGGAGCCGGCCATCCCATCTGATGCATCAAATATCCACACCTTGTCCAATGAGAAGAGGAGAGAGAAGGGAGGAAGAGGAAACAATGGGTTTATTGTGGTATTTAATTAATGCTTGTCCGTAGGTGTGCATACTCCCCCAAACCACTTCTACATTTGCAACGGATTTGTGAGATCGAGAACATTTGTCCATGTCCATGAATGTTTGATTGACCCATTGAATTACAAAAAGTGTCCGAGACATTCGGTCATAACTTTTAGAAGCGTTTTTGGTGTGACCCGTTGGAGATGTCTTTAGACAAAATATACGAGGCCAAAGACACCATTATACTCAAAACTATTTATACGAGGCAACGAGGCATGATAAAAGCACCTAACAAGAATGGAGTGTTGCTTCTAAAAGCTAAGAGCATAAAACTGGGTAAAACTCCTCATGTGAAATCCCGTACCTAAATCATTCACGTGTGCCTTGCTTCACAAAAATCCTCAAACCATGTGTATTGTCACGAAATCCCCATAACATATATTGTAAGCATCAAACAACCAGATGACTTGATCAACCACAATTTGCACATGAAGCGGGTTTACTTGCATCCCTACTAACATAACAACTGTTGTTTGCGCGAAATCTGTAATGTGAGCCCGGGTACATAGTCATTGATTTTTTCCGCTCCTTTTATTTTTTGCTTCTGATGAAAGAATATTACGAGAACACAAACTTGAAAGTAAAGTTCGGCAGAAACCTCAGCATCTTGTTCTCAAGATGATTAAGCCACACAACGCACCAAACATAAGACGAACGCGCATCGATCAGGAGCGCAGGCCAGCAGCGCTTCGCGGAAACAACCGATCCTTCTCATGCGGTCTACCCTTCCTCCGGTATGCCGCCCAGCTCAGGCCGCCAATCGCCGCGCCGCACGGCGGCGCCACCCTCCGACTCCGGCCATCGCCGCAGTAGCCGATCACGCTCCCCCTCACGCGCCGACTGCTCCTCCTCCACCGGAGGCCCGGGCGCCGACGGCACCACGACGTGCCGGTGCCGGCACTGCCTCCGGCTGACGCCCGCGGCGATGCGCTCCAGCTCGTCCCTGCTCACGACGATCTTGACGCCGCCCTCGCCCTCGCCGCAGGACACGACGGTCACGCCGCCGCCGTGATGAGGCGCCTGCCGCCGGGTGCTCCGGGAAGGGAAGCAGCGTTGCATGGATTTTTGGTATGCTACTAACCGATGGCACGTTCAAAATTATTGGTGCTCACGGTTTCTTTCTCCTGGCGCGCTGATTACGAGTATATATAGATCAGTCAGGCCATAATATTTAAAACTGAATTCTGTTCTTCGGCTACTCATGATCCGGCCGCTATAATTAATTGTTAAGTTGACATTCCATGTACTTGTTCGTTCAATCATCCAACTCTACGTGCGGCCGCGGCGAAGTTGGCGCCGTTCCCGTCCAATGATTCGGTCGCATCAGAGTTAGCCGGCCACGGGCACAACTGACATTGTGCCATCGTATAATTGAGAGAATTCTGCGACACATGATTACACATTCCTACTGTTTTCTGAAAAAAAAATTAGTGGATTCTAGAAGGGTGGCGTGCTTCTATGTCCCATCCATGATCCACTCGATGCAGGTACTCTCTCTGTAAACTGATCTAAACACTCTTATATTTCTTTACGAAGGGAGTACCTCATAATGTATCTCTTCCATTGACTTCCTTGCAGCTTTACTCCTCTCTTTTTGAGCTCTTAAATAATAACCTGCAAAGAGATATTCTAGCACTGTCGTTGGAAGGTCCTACGTCAATCAGGAACTCCACAACTACTATTCCTAGGTCGTTTTCAGCACATCTGCATTTACAACATGTTCTATGTTCTACTCGTAAACATCAGCAGCAGGACACAAACAAAAACCCAAAGTCTAGCGCCTAGACTCTTTATTAATTCGTACAAGAACAGAAGTCCCATTTAAAAGTGGGAAACCTCGAGTAACCTAAGAGCATCTACAAGTAGACCCCTCAAACCCCATCTAAACATCTGGGTTAAACGGTTCCTTCTAGTCCCTCCCTCGTGTCGCCCCTGCCCAGGACGACTCGGGGGCTCCCAACCCTAGCGGCGCCGCCTCCTCCCTCTCCTCCTGCGCCGCCGCTGGGCGAAGCCTGCGGCAGACGGCGGCGGCGGGAGGTCTTCTCGCGACTCCCCTATGTCTGCGGGCGGCGGTGTCCCGGAGTGCGCGGTCGGGCGCGTGGTTGCGGGCCTCAGCGAGTGGTGGCACGGCTGGGCTTCGGCGTGCGCACGGCGGCGGGCCTCGACTGGTGGTGGCGGGCGCGGGCAGCGGCTCCCTCCCTCCGTCGTCTCTGACTCCTCCCCGCTTGACTTTCGCCCCGATCTGGCTGGATGGGCGCTGGATCCGGCCTCCCTGGTGGCGTTGTCCGGGTGCTATTTCCATTGAAGGATGACCCTTTCCCTACTGCGGCCCATCGCTAGTCTCACGCTCGGGCAGCAGGACCAAGCTCGTCTCGCGCCTGGCAGCAGGACTGAGCTCGTCTCACGCCCAACAAAAGGATTGCGCTCGTCTCACGCCCGGCAGCAGGACCACGCTTGCCTCGCACCCGGTGCTGCAGGACGAATCGATGGAGGCTTGCCCCAGGATCCGATTGTCTCTTCAGTTGGGGTAGGAACGAGTGTTGGGTGAGGTGGTATCCGGTCTCGGATGCCGGGGCGGCGACCCTGGTGGTGGTTGCGCGGTGCTCATGGGCAGAGCCTGTCGCTTGGTGTTGCCCGGTGGCCATGGCCGTGTGGGCGGCATGGTTGTCGGGGTGCGGCGTTCGTTGGCGGTGAGTATTGGCCAGGGTGAAAACCCGCTGTATCTTCGGACGGACCGGCGGCGGCGTAGATCGTTCCCTTCTTGAAGGTGTCGTCGCGGCTCTCATTGCCTGTCGTGTGGCTCCTGGGTAAACTTTGATCCTCGGATCAGGCGACGGCGGCACTTCGGTGTCGTAACCTTCCTGAAGGCACTGTCTTGAAGCCCACGGTTCGTCGTCTGTGGCTTCATCTCTTCATGGTGGCGTGTTCACTAGTGGAGCCCTAGGTTGCTCTTGTAGTGTAGGGGTCGTGCTGCTGCGTCCAGTGCCTTTGTATTTCGCCTTGGGTGTGTGTTTTTTTAGAAAAGGGGACATCCCCGGCCTCTGCATCAGAAAGATGCATACAACCACCTTTATTAGTAAGCAAAAAGGTTCAACAAAAGTCTTAAAGTCCCAAACAAAAAGCTGCTCATAAAGAGCTAAGGAACAAAAATAAAAGCCACAACCGGCTGGCAAAAGAGAGATAGGAACACTAATTGCCTATCCTATTACATGTCCGTCATCCAAAACAGCTGAAAATATCCCGTGCTACCATCTCCCAGCGGATAGATCCAGTAACCAAACACTCCCTGGCCTCCGTCAGAGTGAGTAACGACCACATACAGATCAACGCAGTGGCTCGAAAGATAGCCTGCAAAAAGTGAGTATTTGTTGTTCTGTTAAAGACCAAATCATTTCTGCAATTCCAGATAGCCCATAATAAAGCACATACTCCTACACGAATGTGTCTTGCTGTTTGGGACTCAATCCCATCCAACCACGTCCAAAATAACGTGCTAATATTATTCGGGGGAGTAATATTGAAGGCTATGTTAACTGATTGCCAAATAACCTTTGCCAAAGGACAATCGAGAAAGAGGTGTTTGACTGTTTCATCCGTGTCACAAAAACTACATCGAGAGGATCCACTCTAGTTGCGTTTAATCAAGTTATCCTTAGTTAAAATGACTTGCTTGTATACAAACCACATAAACACTTTAACTCTCAAGGGAACTTTGACATGCCAAACATGTTTCGAGGTAGGAATATAACTTGAATTAATGACATCCAAGTACATGGATTTAACCGTAAATTTTCCATTCCTAGTAAGCTTCCAACACAACTAATCCGGACGTTGAGAGAGTTGAACATTCATCAATCTTCTCACAAGATGGAGCCAAGCTTCCCAACGGTTACCGGCTAACGCTCTCCTGAAGCTGATATTTAGAGGCGTGGACTGACATACTGACTCAATGGTTGCATCTCTCCGTTGAAAAATACTATAGAGAGAAGGATACTGAAGCGCGAGGGGCGTGTCCCCTAGCCAAGTATCCTCCTAGAATCTCGTAGAAGTACCGTTACCGACGACAAACTTGGTCCAATTAAGAAAAACCGATTTAAATCTCATCAGTCCTTTCCAGAAAGGCGAATCCATCGGCCTCACTATCACCTGGGATTCAGGGTGGACACGGTCCGGGCCGGTCCGGTCCCTGACCGAGCCAGCGTTTGGACCGGCCGCCGGCGGTCCGGACCGGACCGGACCGGACCGACCAACCTGGCGGTCCTGTTTTTGGGGACCAGACCGGCGGCGGCGAAGCCCGGGCCGGACCGAGCGGACCGGCCAACAACCACCGGCGACGACGTCCATGGGTACTGCGGCGAGGTGGGCGGCGTGCAAGGGTACTGCGGCGAGGTGGGCGACGTGCAGTGGAAGTGCGCTGGGCGGCGCGGCTGTTGTTTGATTGATTTTTGATGTAGCCATGAACCAGCACACGATGTATTTCTTAGCAGTTTTTCGGTTGCATGCAAGTAATGTTGCGCGTGCATGAGGCCGTGATTTTCTCTGTACGGGCCTTGCCCTGATTAGCGGATCAAATCTAACATGGAGAAGGTCGTCAAATGACGCCATGATTTTTGGATGAAACCCATTTTCTTTCGTACTTTCTGTTTTCTGTTCGGCTCAATAAAAGGAACGACAGTCTGAGATCGATGACGCGTGATTATAGGAAACCGCCGCTAAATCTATAGCCTTCCAAAATAATACTGTACTTGCCTAATCTGATGGACGTGAAACTCACGGTAGAGCATTACTCCCACGATCCAAAAATCACGGCCGAGCATTTCTCCCACGATCCAAAAATCACGGCAGAGCGTTCTCCCACGATCCGATTGGTGGCCTACGTGTGTGCTTGCTATGCTGAAGTGGATGTCATGGCACTTGTCTCCATGGCGAAAAGCGCTGCCATGGCAGGAATTGGTGCAACGGTTGGGGTCGATGCCATGGTCGAGAACTCGAGAGCGGCTGCGGTGCACACACGACAGCGACGGCGAGCGGCGACGAGATGCTAGTACGACACGGGGAGGTGAGAATGGAAGGGAAGGGCAAGCTTGGAGACACGGTGGTTCACCCGAGAGCTGCCGGTGGCCGCAACGACGAGGAACGTCGGCAGCTGTCGCTGTGTTTTCTCGGTCCGCTCGGTCGGCCCGGTTAAAGACCGGACCGAACCGACATTTTTTCGGGCCCAATTTGGCAGACCGGACCGTCCAATTTCCAGAGCGAGCCAGGACCGAGCGGGCCAAGACCGAGCGGGCCACGAGCGGGCCAAAAAGCCCGCTCGGTACGTCCAGCCTGACCTGGGATAAAGTTTTGGATTGGAGGTACTTATTATGCAGAATCTGTGCCCATGTGGCCTCAGTCTCTCGAGAAAGCTTATACAACCATTTGCTAATGAGACATTTGTTCTTCACCTCTAGATTTTCGATACCTAGACCCCCTTGGTCCTTAGGTCGACAAATAATGTCCCACTTAGATAGTCTATACTTCCTCTTCAGGTCATCACTTTAACAGAAAAAACGGGATCGATAGAAATCAAGTCTTTTCCGAACTTCGACTGGTACCTCGAAAAAAGACAATAGGAACATGGGCATACTTGTGAGCACTGAATTAATAAGAATTAAACAGCCTCCATACAACATCAGTTTTCCCTTCCAGCATCCCAATTTCTTCTCAAATCGATCCTCAATGCACTTCCATTCTTTATTTGTTAGCTTACGATGATGAATGGGTATACCTAAATACGTGAAAGGTAAAGCCTCCAATTCACAACCAAACAATTGCTTATACGCCTCTTGTTCCTCATTGGCTCTTCCAAAATAGAATAATTCGCTCTTGTGGAAATTGATTTTTAGTCCGGTCAATTGTTCAAATAAGCATAACACCAGCTTCATGTCTCTCGCTTTTACCAAGTCATGCTCCATAAAGATGATTGTATCATCTGCGTACTGTAGGACAGATACACCTCCATCAACTAGATGAGGTATCAAACTACCTACTTGGCCATCATCCTTAGCCCTCCCTATTAGAATCGTCAACATGTCGACTACAATGTTGAACAGAATAGGTGACATTGGATCTCCTTGTCTCAAGCCCTTATGCGTTTGGAAATAGCGACCTATATCATCATTCACTCTAATTCCAACACTTCCTTTTTGCATGAAAGATTCCACCTGTTTTCTCCAGGCTGGATCAAAACCTTTCATCCTCAACACTTGTTGGAGGAATGGTCATTTGACTTTGTCGTACGCTTTCTTGAAATCCACTTTGAAAACAACCTCATCTAGTTTTTTTCGTATGGATTTCATGGAGCGTTTCATGCAGGACCACCACCCCTTCAAGGATGTTTCGGTCTGGCATGAAAGCAATTTGGACGGCTGCACCACAGAATGTGCAATCTGCGTGAGTCTATTTGTCCCAACCTTGGTGAAAATTTTGAAACTTACATCCAGAAGACAGATAGGCCTGAACTGCTCAATTCGCACCGCCTCTGTTTTCTTAGGAAGCAAGGTAATGGTTCCAAAATTTAGATGAAACAACTGAAGCTCTCCAGTGAATAAATCCTGGAACATCGGAAGCAAATCCCCTTTAATGATATGCCAGCACCTCTTATAAAACTCTGCTAGAAATCCATCCGGCCCCGGAGCATTATTATTATTCATCTGAGAAATAGCTTCAAACACCTCTTTCTCTGAGAACGGAGCAGTTAAAATATCGTTCTCATCTGAAGCAAGCTGAGGGACATCTTCAATCCGCGACTCATCCAGAGATACGAAATTATCCTCCGGAGGCCCAAAAAGCTGCTTATAATAATTAGTGATGTATAATTTAAGATTCTCCTGTCCTACAATCGTCCCTTCGTCTTAGTCAAGATGAAAGATCCTTTTCTTTCTATGCTTGCCGTTGGCGGTCATATGAAAGAATTGAGTATTGGCTTCCCCCTGGATCACCTTGCAAACCTTCGCCCGCAATGCCCACTTCAATTCCTCTTCTCGCAGGAGCTCTTTCAATCTCATCTCCGCATCTAATTTAACATGAAGTTCCATTGAATCTAGGATCATGGACTCGGCTTTGACATCTAAGGCCTGAATAAGAGAAAGGAGCCTTTCCTTTTCAACCTTATAAATCCCACTGAGATTCTTAGCCCACCCACGCAAGAAACTTCACAAGTGTCGTATCTTATTCTGCCATCTCTCAATTGGAGTCCTTCCTCTTGAATCTTTAGCCCACTCCCTGGCTATAAGATCAAAAAATCATTCTCTCTCAAACCACGCTAATTCGAAAGAGAAGGTACTCTTATTCCCCACGTGCGTTGCCTCACCAGAGTCAACTAGTAAGGGGGTGTGGTCCGAGATTCCGCGCGATAATGCCTGGACGGTAACCAGAGGAAACTTCTGTTCCCAGTCAATGCTCACGAGGACACGGTCTAGCTTCTCAAAAGTGGGGGTTGGCAGAGTATTAGCCCATGTGAATTTTCTTCCCGAAAGCTCTATCTCTCTCAGATCTAAGTTTTCAATAATGGTGTTAAACATGAACAACCATCTACCATCAAAATTATCATTGTTCTTTTCGTCTCTCCTTCTAATGATATTGAAATCACCCCACTAAGATTGGAATCTGCTCAGACCCGCAAATACGGACTAAATCCGCCAAGAAATCTGGTTTGAGTTCTGGCTGTGCGGCCCCATACACCGCCACCAGGGCCCAATTAAACCCGTCGACCTTCGACCTAACCCGAAACTTGACAGCAAAATCTCCCATGACCACACTTCGGACTTCCAACTTCTCGCATTTAACCCCAAGTAAGATCCCACCTGATCTTCCTCTCGGGGGAAGACAGTGCCAGTCATAATCGGCACCTCCCGACAACGTATTTAGGAATTGAGGGAAAAAGTTGCCTCTTCCTATTTCAGAAAGGGCAATAAAGTCCAACCTATATTCGATAGAAGCCTCTGCTAGAAATCTTCTTTTAGCCAAGTCCCTCAGACCTCTGCTATTCCAAAAAATTCCTCTCATAACTCATCATGAATTTTTTTGGTCATCCGGTTCCTAGCACTTCTACGCACCGCCGAGACAGGGTAAATCTTGCATTGCCACTTGCGTTTGTGTGTGTGTGTGTTGTGGTGGAGTGCGTCTGTACCAGGGTGTTGTTGATCTTTGCTTTATATATAAAGTGGGGAGAAAGCCTTTTTCGATAAACATCTGAGTTGACAGACCGGACAGGAGAGAAAAAAGAAGAGAAATGTTAACTAGATGACTTTCGCTAGGGGTGGTCCTAATGAAACACTCCATCAACCCGTCAATCGTTTTCATGAATCTTGAAGCAGTCCGACTCTCCACATTAGAGGAAAGCAATCATTCGCTCGGTGTGATTCATCATGCGAACATCCTCCTCCCTTTGACCTCATCCTCTCAGCCACACACGCCTCAGCTCCATTCCTTATTTCTAACTTCCACTCTCCTCCTCCTCCTCACTGGTGACCATGACAGGGGTGGCTCACACGCGGTAGCAGGTGATGGTGTAAGTCTTGCACACTCCCAATGGCATTTCATGCAATGAAGTCTGCTGGTCCGCCACAAATGTCTTCTACATCAGGACATATCAAATTTATCCATCTTTTAGAGACGTTCTTCAACAAAATAGTTGTTCTCTGAGATGATTGCATTTTTTGTTTTTGCTCATGCATCTATTTGAGTTTTCAGCTTGGGAAATTTTACAGGGGTATGGGGGTTGGTAATGGCATAAAAAGTGGGGAAGGCAACATAACACATAATTTTTTAAACATTTTTATGGCAAGCACATGGCAAATTTTTACGAGTTACTGAATTAAGGGGAGGGGGAGGGAGGGGAAAATCTGGCTTTTGTTGAATTCATGGAAGCATTATATCATTACACCACGACAAATGTTTTGTATATACCATGACAAATTCTTCTTTTTCACATACATGACAAATTTATTGTATACCATCAAAAATTTTGTTACATGCGTTTAAAAAGGGTCTCATGGCAAGTTTTAAGCTTTCATGCATGGCAATTTTAGGGTTTGATGCATGTCAAGTTTAAGGTTCCATGGATGGCAACTTAGACACAAACCACATGGGTACACCCCTCATTTGTACATATATAAAAAAATTGTATTGGTCACATGGAAACTTTTAGAGAATTTTGCTATCTAGATGATAAGGACATCACCAATACAGTTACACCCAAAACCCCTGCCGCTACACATACTTGACCAATTACTAGAGCTCACGCACGCCAATTAAATTACCAGGTACTTTCGTTTCTTGGTAATGTTTCTAATGTTCATGAGAATATGATGCTACCTAAATTAGATACATTTTTTTGCTTATAAATGAAGAAGCCAACATGGACAAGAAGGATGAACATTGGAGCATGATCAAGCATGGAGAAGATGGCGCACACAAGGAGAACAAGAACATAGTTTCTAGTGGAGTTTTCCGCACTTCGGAGCCACCATGATGACATACAAAGGACATGGACAAAATATACAAGACGACCTTTCATAAATTTCGTCCATAGCTTAACATAGGTGTTGTGCCACCTTATTTTTGAGCCAGGCCCATGTAATTTCGAACTACACTTAATAGGCTATTTTTAGAGTACATATTAATAAAAAAATGTTTTAGGACAGAATTTAGTCCCACCTTACCACGGGTGGATGGAATTTCCCTCTATCCCCCTATAAATACAACCCTTAGAGCGTCGTTTTAGAATTGAATTTTGTTTAGATTAAAGTTCACCATAGCCGCAACCCGCGCCCTTCATTTTTGTTCAACAACCAGACCAAGACGTCACAGAACCCCACTTGATCAGTAAAGCTTTCCTCCTAAATTCATATTATCCTGATTGCATTCACATTTTCTTGCTTGTTCTTCATTTGCGTGCGGAAAATAGACGCTCCTGGTTAGGTTGATCGAGCTCTGACATGGTCAATAGCCTCTCGGAGTTGGTTTAGCGATTGCTAAGGCGCGATGTCTTGGCACGTTCATAGTCAGATTGTTAAAGTCAACTTCCACAAAAAATGATAGCTAACTCTTACTGAAACATTGGGACACCTTCGTCTCTATCAAGTGGTATCAGAGCTCTAGGTTGCTCAGTGAGATTTATTTACAAGTTTTTCAAGTTTAGACGTGTCTGTTTTTCATACCTATAGTCCTCGAAAAGGCCAAAAAATAGGGATAGTTCATCATATCCAAACCAATCTGAGCCTTTGCATAATGTTTTCAGTGTTTTGCTTTGTTGAATTTGCGGTTGCATCATTGGGTCGAGTTGCTGGTCTTAGCATCTGGTCCTTTAGAGTTTCGAGTTCTGGTCACAGGTTGTCACGCCGCCGTCGCACAATTGTTCCCTCTGTTGCCATATACCTCCACCACATATATATTCGTTGTCGTGCCATAAAACCACCACATATCCACCGCCATCACCCCAATCTGAGTTGCCACCATATACATATCATCGCGTATCCACCGCCAATCCATGCCCATATACACCACCACATATCCTCCGCCATCATGCCAATCCGAGTCCGCCTCTAACATATATTTTCCATGAGTCTGTGTGTCTGGATTGCACCAGATTCATCTTCGCCACCAATCCTATTTTGAGTCCAGTATTCGATTTTCTGTTATTGATTTCCAGATCACGCCCTAGTACGTGGCATGACCAAGTTGGACTCCTCAAATTCATGTCATCCGTAGAAAAAAAAATAGTTCCAAACTAAAAAAACTAAGTCTGAAAGATTCTGGCTAGGCAGTTTTTAAACCATTTGGAGACTTTTCCAGGAAAAAATGTTACTGAGCAAAAAAAAGAGGAGCGCAAAACAAGAAAGCAAAAAAAATTCAGATTGTGCTTCTGCGTTGATTACGCCCCATGCCGTGATTTTGTTAGTGTTCTAGGCTCGTGTGTGCAGTACAGTCTAGCCTAGGATCAGCACAGTACCGTCGTTTATCATTTATTCAACATTGCATCTCTGAACTGACTATTCCTGGCCCTTTTTGCTACCATATTATAAGACTTCCCGGCTCCACATATGTCTATGTTGTGCATTTGACACCACCTGGTAATCACTCTATCCAAGCTTTGAGGGTTTTGACTACAACGGTTGCCGATCACTGCCTGCTGATTGGTAAGAACATGTAAGAATTTATGAGTCGCTTGACGGATTTGTGATTTCCCACCACATCAAATTCTATTAGTTGTTTGTAGGACGTATTCTTGTGTGTTTCTATTGCTGCTCTCCATGCCAAGATCACAAGAGAACGAGTTGGACTGGGAGAACATGACAAAGAAGGAACTACATGACAAATTTCAACAAATGTTGTGTGAATAGGTGCAAGAAGTGCAGAACAACTTTGGATATGCGATGGAGAGGATATATGGCATTCGGAAGACGATTGACACCAAGTTGGAGACCAAGTTCAATGAAGTGCTCGCGCGTCTACCACCACCACCTGTTGCCCTTACTGCACCGTTGCAACAACAACAACAACAACAACAACAACAACAACAACGACGACAACAACAACAACAACAACCACCTCCATGTCGCTCCGATCAAGTAGGACGAGCGAAGCATGTTCCTATTGAGCAATGCCAACATTCTGGTGCTGCTACTACTGCTATTGGTGCTTCTGTGGCTCCTGCTGCTATTGTCGAGGAGTACGATGATTATGAGGATGAGATTAATGCAAATCAGAAATACGTGCAACCACCACAAGCACCAAGTCGTCCACACGCCTATAATCGCAACGGTAGGTGTCGGTGTCAAAACCGGCGGATCTCGGGTAGGGGGTCCCGAACTGTGCGTCTAAGGCGGATGGTAACAGGAGGCAGGGGACACGATGTTTTACCCAGTTTCGGGCCCTCTTGATGGAGGTAAAACCCTACATCCTGCTTGATTATTCTTGATAATATGAGTAGTACAAGAGTAGATCTACCACCAGATCGGAGAGGCTAAACCCTAGAAGCTAGCCTACGGTATGATTGTATGTTGTCCTATGGACTAAAACCCTCCGGTTTATATAGACACCGGAGGGGGCTAGGGTTACACAAGGTCGGTTACAAAGGAGGAGATATACATATCCGTATTGCCTAGCTTGCCTTCCACGCCAAGTAGAGTCCCATCCGGACACGGGACGAAGTCTTCAATCTTGTATCTTCATAGTCCAACAGTCCGGCCAAAGGATATAGTCTGGCTGTCCGGAGACCCCCTAATCCAGGACTCCCTCAGTAGCCCCTGAACCAGGCTTCAATGACGATGAGTCCGGCGCGCAGTGTTGTCTTCGGCATTACAAGGCGGGTTCCTCCTCCGAATACACCACGGAAGAGTTTGAATACAAGGATAGTGTCCGACCCTGCAAAACAAGTTCCACATACCATCGTAGAGAGAATAATATTTCCACAAATCCAATCTGCTGACACGTTTTGGCAGCATGACATCACACCACGGCCCGGTAATTATTTGAACCGTTTTCTTTAACCAGCCCCACACATAATGCGAGGCGGTTTCTTGACACGTCTTGTCAAAGCGGAGATCGTGTTCCCTTTATCACGGGATTCTCATCCATACAAATGTGGGTAACCCAACCGTGCCTGTTGGTATGACTCCTAGATTTTAGGTAAGTCTAGAACGACCACGAGGAGGACGCCTGATATTCATCCCCTTTATAAAGGGACAAGGCTTTTTCTTCTTTCCCTCCCGCGCTCAATCGAATCCTTCCCCCGCCTCGAGTTCTAACACCCAAAGCCCAGGTTAGGTGCTTCGGACCTTCAATCGTGTCCGGATCCAGCCTTCAAGGCCGGTGGATGCCTTCCTCCGTCACGGAGGAGGACATCAAAAAGTTGAGGGAGGCCAGATATTTGACCGCCGAAATTTCGCACAGGCTGCCCGCTCGAGGGCAGGTCGTCCCTACTCCCGAACCCAACGAGAGCGTTGTGTTCGCCTCCCACTTCCTCCGAGGACTAGGCCTCGCTCTGGATCCCTTTGTTAGGGGTCTCATGTTCTATTACGGGCTGGATTTTCATGATCTGGCCCCGGATTCCCTTCTTCACATCTTGTCATTTATTGTTGTTTGTGAGGCCTTCCTCCGCATTACCCCTTACTTCGGCCTGTGGCTCAAGACCTTCGATGTGAAGCCGAAGATGGTCGAGGGGCAGTACGCAGTGTGCGGAGGTGCTCTAATAAGCAAAATTGCTGACGCTCCATGGCCAAAGGGTTCCTTTCTAGAGGTTTACGGATTGTGGCAACGGGAGTGGTTTTACGTCACAGTTCCCCGAAGTGCCAAGTGGGTAGCTGCCCCCACCTTTCGCTCGGGCCCTCCACCACAACTGATGTCATGGATCAGCAGGGGGCTGAGCTGGGGTCCAGCCAAGGACGTGCCAATACTGCAGAGCCGTATCCGAGATCTCTTCGAGGGAGATTTCAGTCTGGTTATGGTAATGCAAGTTATGCTAGTTCGTCGAGTCCAGCCTTGCAAACGCCGGCCCCTCCGCATGTGGGAATTCAACCCGGAAGGATCACGCAGTATTCAGGATTTCCTCGGCATAACGCACGAGGAGATGTACAAATTGTTCTTCAGACCCCAAATAGAGTGTCCGGACACTACCGAGGACGTGGGCCTAAGCTGCAACCACCCCGCTCCCCAAGTAAGTAATCCCATGGCCGAACACACTGTCATTTTATTTATCATGACATCATTCTGAAGAATCGCTCTTTGACCAGGACTAGATATCAAAGGCGAAGATGATTCGATGTTCGGCCCCCTTCCTGAAGGCTTGGACAATCCGGTGCTGGAAAAGATGCTCGAGCCTGCACCTTGTCTAGTGCCCTCGAAGGAAGATGAATGGGGGAATAAAGAGGGCGAAAGAGGGCCTCCATCGCTACCTATTCCAATCGAGGGAATGAGCGCCTCCGTGAGGGAGGATAACCAAGGGGAAGAATCTGACATTCTCTCTCCCCGGGGAAGGAAGAGGTCTACCTTTGAGGATCCAGAAACTAAGGTTTCCAAATGGGAGAAGAAATCTCCACGAGAGGGACCTGCCTCGGAGGGTACTCTTGCCACACAATGTCCGCGCGGGGATCAACCCTCAACCGAGTTGTAAGTAAAAGGGTATTCAATAACTAAAATATCTCGCTCTATTTCTGAGGAAAATAATTGAAGCATTTATCTTGCAGTTCGAATCTTAGCCCTTCTCAGCAGAGCTCATCTTCGGGGGATCTTCTTCCGGGGATGATGGAGAGCGAAACGCCTCCCCCTGCCACACCGCCTTACGAAGCGGGCGACCCCGAGGTGTCGTCGCGGAGGGCTTCTCCTGATCCGGCAAGGCCAGAAGGTAATCCTATGGCCACCCGAAGTCCTCAGTATCGGGCTCTCGAAGAGAGCAATCGAAAGAGTCCGACACCGTCTGGTGTGCGGTCGGATGTATAGAGGGATCTGCTGGAGAAAGAGGCTATCTCAGAAGAGCACCGCACATTGATGGGTACGGTGATTGAAAGGATTTCGTCCACCGAAAGAAGGGCCGCATGAAGCCTTTATGAGTCTACTGACGGGTTTTGAGGTACGTGAAATGATGTACATTTTTGAAAGTACCGCACATTTTTAGATGTGCCCTGTGTAGATAGTAGCCCCTGAGACTCTGGTTGTCATCGAAAACGGCGGCAAACAGAGGATCATAGTCCCAGGTAATAACCAGACTACCTTTATGTGCAGGTGGTGGAGGCTCCGATGGCTAGCCGGACTGATGGGTATGCCGAACTAAAGCGGCAGCTGGATGCGGCAGATGCCGACATCGCGCTTGTCAACAAGCGGCTTGACAAGGCACAGGGTCAGTGATTTTTCTGGCGATTGTCACATAATAAGAGGAGCCTGATGCCAGTGTCTTTAATATGTTTGTGACTGCAGATGGAGCGACCATCGTGGAGACCCTTCGGGCGGAGCTTGTCCGAGCCAAGGAGCAAGCCAGGAGTAGCAATGCGACCGCTTTATAGGTGGCCGAAGAGTTAAGGGCCGAACAGGCCGCACATTGTGAGAGCAAAGAAAAAATTGCCAAGATGGACGTGGAGTTAAAAGATGCTGCTGACCGTTACCGGCTTCTTGAAGAGGAAAACTGGGCGAAAGCGACGGACCTAGAGAAGGCCCGGGTGGCTGCCAAGGAAGCCCGCTCCAAAATTAGAGCGACGAAGGAGGAGCTGAATCAGGTTGCAGATATCGTGTCTGGGAAGCCTTTCTTGTTGCGGACTAAGTTCGAAGATCCAAAGTATGCTCCTTTGGACCGGCTATGGAGTTATGTGGACGCACACATGGATTTGGCTGCCAGCGCTGCTGATGCCGCCGAGTACTTCAAGGATCAGAAAGGTCCCGAAGTGGAGAAGCTATTCAGGTCACAGTTTCACGCTCTAGTCCGTCCGCTGCTGCTGAATGAGCGATTGACCGGTTGGGCCGAGCTCCATAGGTTGTCCGGACTTGCCATGAGGTCCGTTGTGGATCAACTGTGGCCAGGAGGGCCAAGGCCGAGTAGCTACTTTAGCTTAGTGCAACAATTCCTTGAAGCTGTGCCACGCATCAATGTTGTAAAGAGATCAACGTGCATTGAAGGTGCGCAGATGGCCCTTGCCCGTGTCAAAACATACTGGGCGGAGATGGAGGCCACCACTGTTACGGCACAGGGTTCAACTATAGGCTGAGTGGCTGCCGAGCACTACTTTGAAGAAGTCCTTGAAGGCGCTCGTTAGATAGAGGCGCAGTGCTCGAAGAATATTATTTTCCAGTGACATGTAGTCCCATTGTACAAACAATGTTTTATTGAATTTATCAAGGCTGTATTTATACTTTTGCTCGAAAGTGCTATGATGCCTCCTGTGCGGCCGTTTATGTATATATGTATATAACTTGAAAGATGGCAGTCGTCGGCTTCAGCCCTCACGCATATAATGCGGGGGTGTTCGCAGAAGATGCATGTTCACACTTGATCCAACATCTTGGTCCATTAAGGAGGTGATAGCGCAGCAAATTAGGTAACTAGACTATAATGCTTTAACACTTTTACTTAGCCAGAGGAGTTTGACAGTGGGGCTACTATATAGCCCCTGGTGGCTCCGTGCTCATCCGGATTCGGGGCGCGTACATGCCTGGCTGGGAAACGGCCATTCGTTAAGGCGGAGGAATCCCGAAGATTCCGCTAGGTCATCGAGTGGTTGACCAGTCTCTCGCTATATCATGACAGTCAGTTTTCGGCTTTCTCTACTGAGGTGCTCGTCCGGATGAACCAGGGCACAATCGCAGTAGTTCTCCTGGTGCCGCCTTAGCCGATAGAGCGGAACGTAAGGCAGCAAAACACAGGAGCCGGGCAAACCCAACATTTGACCAAAGACATGATTCGGAGCTGATGCATATAAGGCCAAACTCGCGACGCCGAACTCTCCCTAAGGTATTTGGTCTTTATAATGTAAACCGGGCCTAAACAGTGCCCTTTGTAATAAGCCCTTGGTGTCCAGGTACATGCAATATTCTAACGTGGCCACATTCCAATACGTCATCATCCTTCTCAATTGTACTAAGAATCCGAGGGATGTGTATCCACAAGAGACAGTAAAAAAGGTTTACGCATGGTCTTAATCTAAAAAGAATCCTTGGAGCGGGTCCCTGCTACACGTCTGCGCCAGTGTCTCCGTTGTGCCGTATTCTGGATGGGTGTAGCACGATGGTCATCTGAAAAAGAGAGGAACTTAATTGAAAAGTTGCCGTGCAAAAGGTAAGTTATACTAAATAAACAATATATAGTTCAAAATGAGTAAAGTTGAGCCTGATTGCCACTTGTGCGCGCGCGCGTTGGGCCCCTTGTATTGTAATAGGGGTATAGCCATCAAACCTGTATCAATTACATATAGCTGCACCGGACTCGTCCAACCGTGTCCGTGGTCTTAACGACCTGTCAGATGCTTTAGTTGGTGAGGCCGTTTAGTGTGCGGCTGCCAAGGCAGCCGCGCGGTCTTCCGTGCGCAAGGAGCACTCAATATTTCCATTTACTGTAATAATGCCACGTGGACCAGGCATTTTAAGCACGAGGGAAGCGTAATGTGGTATTGCATTAAAGCGAGCGAAAGCTTCACGTCCGAGTAGTGCTTGATAGCCACTTTGGAACGGAGCGATGTGGAAGGTTAAATTTTCGTTGCGGAAGTTATCGGGGAAGCCGAATATAACCTCTAGTAGTAGGGAACCCGTGCAATGGGATTCTGGGCCTGGCGTTACTCCTTTAAAGGTTGTATTGCTATGGCTAATTTTTGTTGGGTCTATCCCCATTTTGCAGACTGTGTCGTGATATATCAGGTTTAAACTACTGCTGCCGTCCATCAGGACTCGTGTGAAGTGGTATCCTTCAATTATCGGGTCTAACACCAAGGCAGTCCATCCTGCATGCCGAATACTTGCCGAGTAATCCCGATGGTCGAAGGTGATCGGTTGGGACGACCAGTGGCAGAACTCCGCTGTGATAGGCCCTGGGACATGTGTCTCTAGGAGTGCCGCTTTGTTTCTCCCCTTTGTCACGTGTAACACGTTTACTGTTTTAACTTTTGGTGGGAATTTCTTTTGTTCCCCAGTGCTTTGCTTGTGAGGCTCGTCCTCGTCTTTGCTTGCCTGCCCCTTGTGTTTGGCGTTGAGCTTGCCGGACTACTTGAAGACCCAACATTCTCTATGGGTATGATTTGCAGGTTTATCGGGGGTGCTGTGGATCTGACATATTTTGTCCAGAATCTTGTTTAGGCTGGACGGTTCGTCTTTGTTTCCTTTGGAGGGCAGCTTTTGCTGACCTGGCCGAGAGCTTCTGAATCCGGTGTTTACCACCGTGCTCTTCGGGCTGTCTTCTTTACTCCGGCGCTTGTTTTTGCTGCGTCGTGGTTTCCCATTTTCATCCCTGACTTCGGATGTACTTCGGTCGCTGGTGCTCCACCGGGCTAACCAGCTATCCTCGCCCGCGCTAAAGCGGGTCATGAGGCTTGTTAATGCTGCCATTGTTCTCGACTTTTCTTGGCCGAGGTGTCTGGCGAGCCATTCGTCTCGAACGCTGTGCTTGAAAGCTGCTAAGGCTTCGGTGTCCGGACGGTCGACTATTTGGTTCTTTTTAGTGAGGAACCTGTTCCAAAGCTTTCAGGATGACTCTCCGGGCTGTTGAGTTATATGACTTAAATCGTCTGCATCCGGTGGTCGGACATAGGTCCCTTGAAAATTTGCCCGAAAAGCGTCTTCAAGCTCTTCCCAGCTTCCAATGGAGTTTTCGGGGAGGCTTTTATGCCAGTGCCGAGCTGGCCCTTTGAGCTTGAGGGGTAAGTACTTGATGGCCTGGAGATCGTCTCCTCGAGCCATGTGGATATGGAGGATGTAGTCCTCAATCCAGACCCCAGGATCTGTCGTTCCGTCGTACGCCTCTATGTTTACGGGTTTGAATCCCTCTGGAAATTCATGGTCCCGCACCTCATTGGTGAAACATAGGGGGTGTGCGGCACCCCTGTATTTGGGTGTACCGTGATGTTCGGATGTTTGCTGTGTTGCATTGCATACTGGAGCACGCTTGCATCGCCCGTATATGGATCTAGTTGCGCCGTCCTTTTGATGCGAGCCCTCACGTGGATCGCGTACTGGCTTATGTGCGGCGTCGTTTGCCGCTCTATGTTGGCCACGAGGTCATCTATCCGACCGGATGGCCGTTTTGTTTTTCAATTGCGGGGGATCTAAGGCCTCCTCATCGAATTCAGGTAGCAACTTTTGCTTCGGGTAGCTCTTGGTGTGGCGATTACTGCCGTACTTCGCTGCAGTGTTGAGTACTTCACTCCATCTGATTCTGAGTGTGTCTTGTGCAGCCCTGAGCCTTTGCTTCTGCCTTTTCAGACTCCTCGCAGTGGCAACAAGCCTTTGATGGGCATTCTGTTGCTCCGGGCGCCTGTCTGGTGTGATGTCGTCCGGACTGTTATCTTCGACGGAGTCGGGTTGTTCGGTTTGATTCTCTGTGTTGTCGTGGTCGGGCAATGGTTCACCCTGCTCTAACGCTGGGTCTATATGATCGCTGTTTCTGCCGAGGCGGGATTTGGAGCGGCGCTTACGCCGCCGCTTTGACTGCTTCTCAAGGGAACAACCCTTCGCTGCATCCTTCCGTTCCTCGTCGTTGTTTTCTTTGGGTGTGTCCACCATGTATACATCATATGATGAAGTGGGCGTCCAGTGCCCTGTGGGCAGTGGTTCCTGTTCGTCTCCTGCATCATCGTCCATACCGTTGTTGTCTTCAGAGTCGAAGTCGAGCATGTCGGTCAAATCATCGACAGTGGCTACTAAGTGGGTGGTGGGTGGGCGGCGAATTTCTTCGTCATCTGCGTCCCAATCCTGCCGAACATAGTTCGGCCAGGACTCTCCTGACAGGGAGAGAGACCTTAATGAGCTCAGTATGTCGCCGAAGGGCAAGTGCTGAAAGATATCCATGGAGGTGAACTCCATGATTGGCACCCAGTTGGATCCGATAGGCACGGGCGCAGGTGGTTCGGAGTCCGTGGCCGGGGAAGAATCCGACAGTTCGATGTCACGGCTCTCGTGAAGGGTAAGGTCGATATTCGGCTCGATCGCCGATGAGAGTGCGGCCTCCGTGGCGGGGTCTATCCACCCGTCCATGGATGGCGCAATTGGCTCCGAATTGAGGGTTGGAGCGGTTGCCTGAACACTGTCCGATGGTAGAGCGAAATCATGCTCATCGTGACCGTGCGATGCTCTTGGCAGGGGCTCGAATCCGTCGAAGATCGAGTCTCCGCGAATGTCGGCCGTGTAGTTTAAGCTTCCGAACCTGACCTGGTGGCCAGGGACGTAACTCTCGATCTGCTCCAGATGGCCAAGCGAGTTGGCCCGCAGTGCGAAGCCGTCGAATACAAGGATCTGTCCGGGGAGAAAAGTCTCACCCTGGACTACATCGCTATCGATGATCGAAGGAGCCATCAAGACTAATGACGATGACACAGAGGAACTCTCAATGAAAGCACCAATGTCGATGTCAAAACCGGCGGATCTCAGGTAGGGGGTCCCGAACTGTGCGTCTAAGGCGGATGGTAACAAGAGGCAGGGGACACGATGTTTTACCCAGGTTCGGGCCCTCTTGATGGAGGTAAAACCCTACGTCCTGCTTGATTATTCTTGATAATATGAGTAGTACAAGAGTAGATCTACCACGACATCAGAGAGGCTAAACCCTAGAAGCTAGCCTATGGTATGATTGTATGTTGTCCTACGGACTAAAACCCTCCGGTTTATATAGACACTGGAGGGGGATAGGGTTACACAAGGTCGGTTACAAAGGAGGAGATATACATATCCGTATTGCCTAGCTTGCCTTCCACGCCAAGTAGAGTCCCATCCGGACACGGGACAAAGTCTTCAATCTTGTATCTTCATAGTCCAACAGTCCGGCCAAAGGATATAGTCCGGCTATCCGGAGACCCCCTAATCCAGGACTCCCTCAGTAGGGCTGCACCACCACCTCAGGAATGAGATAATGACCATGTCCCAACTGAAATTGAATATTTCATCGTTTGAGGGTACATACATTCCTGATGTATATATTACTTGGGAATTAGAAAGCGAACTATGTTTTACATGCTTAATATATCCTGAGGATAGACATGTTGCTGCTGCTATTTGTGGATTCACTACTTTTGCTTATGTTTGGTGGTCCGAACATTGTAGATTATACCATGATATGATCCCAACTACTTGGGATGCTTTGAAAATTGCTCTATGTAGTTGTTGGGTTCCATCATATTATCAACATGGATTACTTCAAAAATTGTAGTGTTTAAGACAAGGAAAAAATTATGTAGAGGTATATTATCAGGAATTACAAACTGAGATGATTAGATGTGGTATTGTTGAGGATAATGAAGCTATGCTTGCACGTTTCATCATGGACACCACGTTCATCCTCTACTTCCACACGTTCTGTTGCACCGACGCCTATTTTAGCTGCCAACTCCAACCATGATACAAGAAAAAAGGCACCACCACCATCATCCGCCAAGAGCACACCTTCTGGTCCTGCACAGAGCTATATTCTTCATCTATGGCATCAATAGGGAAAACACATCATTGCAAGGGTGGATCCCACTATGCGAGAGAATGTCCATCAAAACATGTGATAATTGCTACTGAGGATGGCGGGTATGAGTCCGGTAGTGATTATGATGAGGAGACTTTGGCTCTTATTGCAAGTGAAGAACATTCCGACGATGATTCTGAACAAGAGATATAATACATGGCTGTTGAAGACGTTGAAAGGTATGAAAGTTTAGTAGCTCAACGTGTTTTGAGTGTGCAGGTGACACAGGTTGAGCAAAATCAGAGACACAATTCGTTCCATTCAAAGGGAGTTGTGAAGGAATGTTCTGTCCGCGTCATCATAGATGGAGGGAGTTGCAACAACTTGGCTAGCATGGAGATGGTGGAGAAGTCGTCTCTCACCACCAGACCACATCCTCATCCTTACTACATACAATGGTTCAACAACAGCGGCAAGGTTAGGGTAACACATATTGTTCGTGTGCATTTTAGTATCGCTGCGCATGCTGATTATGTTGATTGTGATGTGTTACCCATGCAAGCATGCTTCCTATTACTTGGTAGACCATGACAATTTAATAAAAAAATTGCACACCATGGTAGGAAAAATCAGTATACTCTTGTTCATAAGAATAAACATATTAATTGGCTTCTTATCATCTTATGTCTCCTTAACACATTCTGAAAGATGATCTTGGTAGAGCTAGTAAAGCAAAAATGAGCAAAACAAGAGTGAAAATCAGATTGTGGCAAAAGAATTTGAGTAACAACTTAAGTCAAATAACAAACCATCATCTAGTGTTGCCTTTGAAATTAAATTGAAAAGTGGATGTTTACTTGCCACCAAATCTTATATTGATGATATAGATTTGAGCAAATCTGTTTGCTATGCTTTTGTGTGCAAAGAGGCATTATATCCATTCGAGGACGTGCCTGCCTCTTTGCCTCCTGCTGTCACTAAAATTTTGCCGGAGTTCGCTGACGTCTTTCCACAAGATGTGCCACTAGGATTACCACCTATCCGAGGGATTGAACATTAGATTGACTTAATTTCCGATGCTTCACTGCCCAACCGTGCACCGTACCGTACCAATCCAGAGGAGACCAAGGAGATTGTGCGTCAAGTATAGGAGCTGCTCAACAAAGGTTATATACGCGAAACTTTTAGTCCTTGTGTTGTTCCAATTATACTAGTGCCGAAAAAGGATGGTACATCACATATCTATGTTGACTATAGAGCCATTAATAATATTACTATTCGTTATCATCATCCTATTCCTAGACTAGATGATATGCTTGATGAATTAAGCGCCTCTACCATATTCTCCAAAGTTGATTTGCGTAGTGGCTACCATCAAATTCGTATGAAATTGGGAGATGAATGGAAAATAGGCATTTAAAACTAAGTTTGGATTATATGAGTGGTTAGTCATGCCTTTTGTGTTAACTAATGCACCTAGTACTTCCATGAGATTAATGAATGAAGTTTTACGTTCTTTCATTGGACGATTTGTGGTAGTCTATTTTGATGATATATTGATTTAAAGCAGATATTTGGAGGAACATTTGGAACATTTACATGCTGTTTTTATTGCTCTACATGATGCACGTTTATTTGGTAACCCTGGGAAGTGCACCTTTTGCACCGACCGAGTATATTTCTTGGCTATGTTGTTACACCACAAGGAATTGAAGTTGATAAAACCAAGATTGAAGCAATTGAGAGTTGGACGCAGTCCAAAACAACAAGTTAGGAGTTTTCTTGGCCTCGCTGGTCTCTCTAGGCGTTTTGTGAGAGATTTCAGCACTATTGCTACACCTCTCAATGAGCTTACAAAGAAGGATGCACCTTTTGTTTGGGGTTCCGCATAGGAAAAAGCCTTCACGGTATTGAAAGATAAGTGGACACATGCTCCTTTACTCCAACTTCCTGATTTTAATAAGACTTTTGAGCTTGAATGCGATGCGAGTGGAATTGGATTAGAAGGTGTGTTATTACAAGATGGTAAACCTGTTGCATACTTTTTTGAAAAATTAAGTGGGCCTAGTATGAATTAGTCTACTTACGATGAGGAATAATATGCTCGTATTCAGACGTTAGAAACATGGCAACATTATTTATGGCCCAAAGAATTTGTTGTACATTATGATCATGAATCTTTGGAACTTATTAAAAGTCAGGAAAAACTGAACCGTGGACATGCTAAATGGGTTGAAGTCGATGAGACTTTTCCTTGTGTCATTAAACATAAGAAGGGTAAAGAAAACATATTTCTCACGCATTGTCTCGTCACTACACTATGCTTTCACAACTTGACTTTAAAATATTCGGTTTGGAGTGTTGGGAAACGTAGTAGAAAACCAAAAAAATTCGCACCTACGATCACCAAGGTCAATATGAAGATGCATACCGGGTTGGGATCAACGATCATTACCGGCTCCGGAGTGCAGCGAAAGAAGAAGAGTCGGTGTAGATCGTGCCTGAAGTCCCTCGAACGTTGATGACGATCCCGCAAACTGATATGTCTCCGTAGTATCTACTTTTCTAAACTCGTTTGCCCTTGTTTTGGACTCTAATTTGCATGATTTGAATGGAACTAACCTGGACCGACGTTGTTTTCAGCAGAATTGCCATGGTATTATTTTTGTACAAAAATCAAAGTTCCTGGATTGAACTAAAATTTATGGAGAATATTTCTGGAATATATAAAAAATATTGGTGGATAAAGATACCAGAAGGGGCCACCCAGGAGCCACAAGCCCTGGGGGCGCGCCTACCAGGCTTGTGCCCCTCGGAGCTCCGACAACCCTAAATCCAACTCCACATAGACCTATTCGCAGAGAAAAAGTCAGAGAGAAGGATTCATCACATTTTACGATATGGAGCTGCCGCCACCTCCTGTTCTTCATCGGGAGGGCCGATCTGGAGTCCGTTCGGGGCTCTGAAAGGTGGAATCCGTCGCCGTCGTCATCATGAACCTTCCTCCATCACCAATTTCATGATGCTCACCGCCGGGAGTGGGTTGTTCCATCGTAGGCTTGCTGGACGGTGATGGGTTGGATGAGATTTATCATGTAATCGAGTTAGTTTTTTTAGGGTTTGGTGCCTAGTATCCACTATGTTCTGAGATTGATGCTGCTACTACTTTGCTATGCTTAATGCTTGTCACTAGGGCCCGAGTGCCATGATTTTAGATCTGAACCTATTATGTTTTCATGAATATATTTGTGTTCTTGATCTTATCTTCCAAGTTGTAGACACCTATTATGAGTTATGATCTGCATACCCCAAGGTGACAATAATTGGGATTCTTTCCAGTGATTACCGTAGTTTGAGGAGTTCATGTATTCTCTAAGTGCTAATGCTTTGTTCCGGTTCTCTATTAAAAGGAGGCCTTAATATCCCTTAGTTTCCTTATGGACCCTGTTGCCACGGGAAGGTAGGACAAAAGATGTCATGAAAGTTCTTCTCCATAAGCACGTATGACTATATACGGAATACATGCCTACATTATATTGATGAATTGGAGCTAGTTTTGTGTCGCCCTAGGTTATAACTACTAAATGATGAATATTACCCAACAAAATTATCATTGTCGATCCAATGCCTACGAGCTTTTCACATATTGATCTTTACTAAGTCACTTTCGCTGCCAGTGCTGTTACAATCACTACAAAACTACTACTGTTACTATTGCCACTGTTACCTTTACTATCATACTACTTTGGTGCAGATATTAAGTCTTTCAGGTGTGGTTGAATTGACAACTCAACTGCTAATAGTCGTGAATATTCTTTGGCTCCCCTTGTGTCGAATCAATAAATTTGGGTTGAATACTCTACCCTTGAAAACTGTTGCGATCCCCTATACTTGTCGGTTATGAAGTCCTTTTTCTGGTGCCGTTGCCGGGGAGCATAGCTCTATTTGTTGAGTCACTTGGGATTTATATCTGTTGATCAATATGAAGAATCTGAAAGGTACCATAAACAAGATCATTCCCTCTAGGATGAGGGGAGGTAAGGAACTGCCATCCAACTCCGCACTTGATTCACCTTCTGTTTTGAGTAAGCTCGCGACACCACCACCTGCTATTAATTCTGATATGTCGCAAGTAATTGATGATGCTACTTCTGCTATGAATGATGCTTATGATGATACTAGTACTTTGCTTGATAATACTGTGCCACTAGATGAATTTCTTGATGAACAACTTGCTAGAGTTAATGATATTGAGAATGCTGAAACTGATGAAATTATTGAGACTGGAAACTTTGAAACACCTATTAGACCTAGCACTACTAGATATGAATTGCCTGATAGACCTGCGGGTTATGTTATGGATGGAGAGGTAGATAGGGACTTTCTTGCTTGTAAGGATAGAGAGGATCTTAAGAAATTACTAGTCAAGTTAGAAAGAAAAATCTTTGAATGCTAGAATGCAATATGATCCTAAGTTTGCTACTTCACCTATCTTTGTTACTGATAAGGATTATGAATTCTCTGTCGATCCTGAGTTAATTACTTTGGTTGGATCCGATCCTTTCCATGGTTATGAATCTGAAACTGTTGTGGCACTTCTTACTAAACTGAATGATATAGCCACCCTATTTGCTCTTGAGGAAAAAATTCGTTACTACTATATTATTAAGTTGTTTCCTTTCTCATTAAAGGGTGATGCTAAGACATGGTATAATTCTCTTGCTCCTGGTTGTGTGCATAGTCCCCAAGATATGATTTATTACTTCTCTGAAGAATATTTTCCTGCTCATAAGAAACAAGCTGCTTTACAGGAAATATTTAACTTTGTGCAAATTGAAGAAGAGAGTCTCCCACAAGCTTGGGGTAGTCTTCTAGAATTACTTAATGCTTTGCCTGATCATCCTCTCAAGAAAAATGAAATACTTGATATCTTTTATAATGGACTAACCAATGCTTCTAGGGACCACCTAGGTAGTTGTGCTGGTTGTGTTTTCATGGAACAAACTGTTGAACAAGCTGAAGGACTATTGAATAATATATTGAGTAGTGATAATGATTGGACTCTTCCTAAACCACCATCTAAGCCAACTCCGAAGAAGAGAGGTATTCTATTTCGCAGTCCTGAAGATATGCAAGAGGCAAAGAAATCTATGAAAGAAAAAGGTATTAAAGCTGAAGATGTTAAGAATTTACCACTATTGAAGAAATACATGGTCTTAATACCCCGACACAGGTAGTAGAGATAAATTATGCCTATAGGTTTGATGAAGGTGATATTCCGATGAATTTGATAACTTTATTGTTAAATAAGAAAACTTCAATGCATATGTTAGTAGACAATTGAAACGAAATGCTTATATGATTGAACGCTTGGGTGACTATATGTTTAAAGCTGTTAATGATCTCAAGGTTGTTAGTAAACATGCTTCCATGATAAAAACTCAACTATAACAAGTTCTCCAGGCACAAAATGATTTGCTTAATGAGATGAACAATAAGAAGAATAATCATGCTGTTAGAGTTATGACTAGAGGTGGTAAAATGACTCACGAACCTTTGTATCCCGAAGGTCATTCTAAGAGAATTGAGCAAGACTCTCAAAGAATTAACACTAATGCATCGAGTCCTTCCAGTAATAAAAAGAAAAAGAATGATGATAGGACTTTGCATGCTTCTAGTGAACCTATTGTAGACACACCTGAGAATCCAAATGATATTTCTATTTCTGATGCTGAAACACAATCAGGTGATGAACATGAACCTAGTAATAATGATAATGATTATGTTCATGTTGATGCTTAACCTAGTAATGATAATGATGTGGAGACTGAACCTGCTATTGATCTGTATAACCCACAACCTAAGAATAAAAGATATGATAAGAGAGACTTCATTGCTAGAAAACATGGTAAAGAAAGAGAGCCATGGGTTCAGAAACCCATGCCCTGTTCTCCTAATGCTTCAAAGAATAAGGATGATGAAGAATTTGAGCACTTCGTTGAAATGCTCAGACTTGTCTTTTTGCACTTGCGTTTGACTGATATTCTAAAAATGTCTCCTTATGCTAAGTATATGAAAGATATTGTTACTAATAAAAGAAAGATAGCGGAAGCTGAAATTTCCACCATGCTTGCTAATTATACATTTTAGGGTGGAATACCAAAGAAACTAGGAGATCCAGGAATACCAACTATACCATGCTCCATTAAAAGAAACTATGTTAAAACTGCTTTGTGTGATTTAGGAGGCGGTGTTAGTGTTATGCCCTTCTATTTATATCGAAGACTTGATTTGTATAATTTGACATCAACTGAAATCTCTTTGCAAATGGCTGATAAATCAACTACTATACCCATCGGTATTTGTGAGGATGTACCTATCGTAGTTGCAAATGTTACTATCTTAATGGACTTTGTTATTCTTGATATACCCAAGGATGACAGTATGTTGATCATCCTTGGTAGACCACTTTTGAATACTACAGGGGCTCAATAAAGGAAATGTCACTTTTCATGTTAAAGGTAATGAGCATATAGTACACTTTCCAAAGAAACAACCTCGAGTGGATAGTATCAACTCTATTGGAAATTTTTTCAGAAATTACTATTGGAGGTTTTGAATTCCCTATTCTTAATTATTGTCAAAAATAAGTATGAGATTCTTATTATTGGGGACATGCATATCCCCCTGGGCACGCCATGCAGGCTTGTGGGGACATGTAGGCCCTCTCACTTATTCTAGCCATCCATCCACTTCTTCCTCCAGAAAAAATCACACCCTTGCTCAAACCCGTGTTCTTGCTCATCTTGCCGCCATGTTCAATCTCCTTGCTCGGAGCTCTGTTTTCGAAACTATTCTAGGGGATTGTTCCTCAGTATGTGACTCCACCAATGGTCCAATTAGTTTTTGTTCTAGTTCTTTATATATTGCAAATTTTTGCTGCTGTGGTGACCATGTTCTTGAGCTTGCATGTCAAATTTATATGGTTCAAAGTAGTTTGGTTGCATGGTATAGCTTCTAGACACTTGTAGGTGTAGTTGCTATCAATTTTGTTGAGTTTGGTTCACTTTATTTTGAGTCACTAAAATTTCAGAAATTTTCAGAGGAAGAAACTGCTTAGGAAGGTGTTCCAAGGTGGTTCCTCGAAGAAGAAATCCTCAAGGCCCGCGATACATGAGCTGGCCCTTGAACCACCACGTGAAGCTCCAGTGCGACCTTGCGAATGGCCGTCGGATCATTTCATGACTTGTGCAGGTTTCAAGGAAGAATTTGATATGTACGTGCACAACGCTGGCCTGACGGACTTCGTGTCAGATAAGTGCTTGTAATATTATAATCTTACTACTTCTTTTTGTGTGGATATTTGAGTATTCAGTCCATCGCAATACACATTCTATTTTATTTGATCTATATGATAAATCATTTCGCATGGACCTTGAAGAATTTAATGATGCATGCAAAATTCTGCAATGGTGCATTTATACTGAACCTCGCAAATCTGATTGCATTGTATTCCTTGCTAGCATCACTAGGGGACAAACTATAAATGTAACACAAGCTAGTATAGGGAGCATTCACTTTCCTGCATTACATTATTTTGCACTCTTTATAGGAAGATGCATTAATGGTGAACATGACCATAGCCACCTTTGCTCTCCTGATTTAAGTGTCCTCAAGAGTGCGGCAATGGATGATAAACGATATAACTTGGGGGATATTGTTGCAAAGGCAGTTACATAATAATGCCTTAGATAGAGGTTTCTTTGGTGGAATTTATGCCCCTCGTTTAGCTGATTATCTCGGGGTACCTATAAGAGAAAAAAAGATATTCAGTTACCACATGCTTTCCTCGATTATGATGGTACATAATATTTCCAATTTCTTGAGAGGGGCGAACAACCTTTCTAGTATAAACTAATCTTTGACAGGGATCGTGTCTTCCATATTACGCTTCCCGCTCCTGCCTTCTTTGACTTTTAGGTAAAACAAAGATATTTGGTACTTAGAGAGGAGGCAGAGGATTATGAGAGGGCGAGGGAGTCCGCTCGCCTCAACGAGGAAGCCCTCCAAGCGGTGGCACCTGCAATCTAGTTCAACCCTAACTACGACTTTGGATATCACCATGGCCAGCCGTGGCCATAGACCAACTTAGGCCAAAGGCCTAAGCTTGGGGGAGTACGTATTTCTCACCAACATTACATTCATGTTCACACATTCATTCTAGTTGTCGGTGTTCATCTGTTTTCATTGTATAATCCATGCTAGTTTTTTTCTTGCCTTCTTCTTGTGTGTTTGATTTTTTAATAAAATCCAAAAATATATTTCTTGCTTCTTTTTAGTTTTCTTTCTAGTTTAATTAGTTGTAGTATTGAAAGAAAACCCGAAAAGATTTCTCGTTCTCCTTTTGCTTGCTGGGAGCTTTCCTGTGTAAATAGTTTTTCTCGTTTTTGTTTTGCTTTCTTGAGAAAAACAAAAACACCAAAAATATTTCAGTGTGTTTCTTTGACATTCTTTTCTTTTCTTTGGGTCGTAAGGAGAAGACCACGATGAAAATGTTGAGTGGCTCTCATATGCATTATTGTTGATCTAACAAAAAGCCCACATTACCTTGTCTTCTCCTTTGAATAAATGTTTGCAGATTCTAGCTTAGTCCATAGCACATGCACTCTTATTATTATTCACATTGTTCGGTCATGTAAGTGAAATGCAATAATGACGATATTTGATGAAATGATTGAGATGAAGAAAAGCTAGTATGAACTTGACCTATTTTTTTGTAAATATGATTAGCTCATAGTTCTTGATTCGGCCTATTATGAATGAAACATATTTGTAGTGACAATTAGAGATTATAGTTACTCTTGCCATGCTTAATTAGCTAGGAGTGGATAATGGTTTATCTTGTATGACAACATGCATTTAAAATGGTTATGATGTAGTATGATAGGATGGTATCCTCCTTTTAATGATTCAAGTGGCTTGACTTGGCACATGTTCACACATGTAGTTGAATCAAAACCAACATAGCCTCCACGATATTTATGTTAATGGTGATTTATATCCTACTCATGCTTGCATTCAATGTTGATTAACCTCAATGCATGTTTATGACCGTTGTCGCTCTCTAGTTGGTCGCTTCTCAATCTTTTTGCTAGCCTTCACTTGAACTAAGTGTGAATACTACTTGTGCATCCACTTCCTTAAACCCAAAGTTGTTCCATATGAGTCCACCATACCTACCTATATGCGGTATTTACCTGCCGTTCCAAGTAAATTTGCATGTGCCAAACTCTAAATCTTCAAATGAAAATCTGTTTTGTATGCCCGAATCACTCATGTAGCGACTCGGGGCTGTCAATATCTTCCATGCTAGGTGGGTTATTCCCACGATGAGTGTTCACTAGTACGCATCGGTGCTATACAAATGGTTTTTAACCCCTTTCCGCGACGGCATTTAGAACCATCACCTAGTGAGTAACGACGCTAGGGGGGTCCTTCCCACACGACCCAGAAACCGCCGGGGATAGGGAGCCTTGATGCATATACAGTACTCCTACTCGTTTGTGCTCGCATTGCATCGTAGTCGGTATTCTGTGGTGCTACGTTTACGATGCGCGGCCTGATAATCCCCAAGTGCATGGAATCATCGTAGCAATTTCTAAAGGTGGAAGTGATAAGTATGGAGTGTCAAACCCACAAGGAGCTAAAGGTAAGATCAATATTCTCTCAAGCCCTATCTGCCACTGATACGACTCTACGTACACCGAACGTTTGCTTCCAACTAGCAACGAGAAATAAAACTATGTTGTGGGTATGAAGAGGATAACTTTGCATGATATCGGAGAGCTAAAATATAAGAGTAGGTGCGGTTATCATAAATTTAGAATATATTACTAAATATTATACATAGCGAGTGTGGAATAATGGTGGATCGGTGTGCGGAAATGTCCTAGGCAATCGTTAACAAGACCGGTAATCACTATTGCAGTTTCATATGAGGGAGAGGCATAAGCTAACATACTTTCTCTACTTGGATCATATGCACTTATGATTGGAACTCTAGCAAGCATCCGCAACTACTAAAGATCATTAAGGTAAAACCCAACCATAGCATTAAAGCATCAAGTCCTCTTTATCCCATACGCAACAACCCCCTTACTCGGTTTGTGTTTCAGTCACTCACGCAACCCACTATAAGCGAATCATAAACGTATTGCAACACCCTACAGTGGGAATCCCTCACGCTTGCATGACACGGAGGGCACCATAGGGCAGCACCAAAGTAAAACATACAACTCACACCAATCTAGATCATCAATCAACCCAAAGACAAAAGATATCTACTCAAAACATCATAGGCTGGCAACACATCATTGGATCATAATATGTGGCATAAAGCACCATGTTCAAGTAGGGATTACAGCGGGGTGCAGGAGAGTGAACCGCGTAAAAGAGATGAGGATGGTGATGATGATGGTGATGTTGATGAAGATGATCACCGCGGCGATGATTCCGCTCCCGATGGCACTCCGGTGCCACCAAGAGAGAGGAGGAGAGGTTCTCCCCCTTGTGCTTCCTCCTCCATGGCGTCCCACCTGGATGGGGAGAGGTTCCCCCTCTGGTCCTTGGCCTTCATGGTGATGATGGCCCGTTTGGGATCCTCCTCCATGCCCTCCGGTGATGATGGCCCCGTCCGGCAGGGTGCCGGAGAGGGCCTAGATTGGTTTTTGGTGGCTATGGAGTCTTCTGGTGGCGGAACTCCCTATCTAGGTTAATTTTATGAGGTTTATGTATTTATAGGAACTTTTGGCATCGGTCTCATGTCAAGGAGGTGCTCGAGGCGTCCACGAGGCAGGCCCACGCGCCTGGGGTGGGGGAGGGGGGTGGGCGTGCCCCCACCCTCGTGGACGCCCCAGGACTCTCCTGGCCCAACTCTTTTACTCCGGGGTCTTCTTTTGGTCCATAAAAATTGTCAAAAATTGGCATGTCAATTGGACTCCGTTTGATATTCCTTTTCTATAAAACTAAAAAACAAGGAAAAAACAGAAACTGGCACTGGGCACTAGGTTAATAGGTTAGTCCCAAAAATCATATAAAATAGCATATAAATGCATATAAAACATCCAAGGTTGACAATATAATAGCATGAATACTTCATAAATTATAGATACGTTGGAGACGTATCAACATCCCCAAGCTTAATTCCTGCTCGTCCTCGAGTAGGTAAATGATAAAAGAAATAATTTATGAAGTGTGAATGCTAGCAAGTGCATAAGTTTCATCAATGATAGTTCCAATCACTTTTTCTAGCATCATTATATATCATAACAGTAGCTAATTTTCATAAAACTTTTCATGATCTAGTAACAAGCTATTCACATGTTAAAGTATAGATCATAAACTCTCTTGAAACTAACAAACTATATTCTCAGTCATCAAACAATTGCAATTCATCTTATTTTCAGGAAGGGTCTATGTTAGAGCTTTGATTTAGCAAACTCCACATACTCAACTATCATTTAGTCTTTCACAATTGCTAACACTCACGTGATATTTATGGGTTAAAAGTTTAATCGGACACAGAGAAAGATAGGGGCTTATAGACTCGCCTCCCAACCTTTTACCTCAAGGGTAATGTCAACAATAATAGTTCATGATAACTT
>NC_041380.1:379692829-379699644 GCF_002162155.2 Triticum dicoccoides | reverse complement strand
CAGGATCTTTCCAACACAATGTTATTGCCAAAGGATAAAATGTAAAAAGGAAAGGTGAAGATCACCATGACTCTTGCATAAGGGTAGAAGATAAAAGTAAAAGATAGGCCCTTCGCAGAGGGAAGCAGAGGTTGTCATGCGCTTTTATGGTTAGATGCACAAAATCTTAATGCAAAAGAATGTCACTCTATATTGCCACTTGTGATATGGACCTTTATTATGTAGTCCGTCGCTTTTATTTCTTCCACATCACAAGATCGTATAAAGCTTATTTTCTCCACATTAATAGATCATACATATTTAGAGGGCAATTTTTATTGCATGCACCGATGACAACTTACTTGAAGGATCCTACTCAATCCATAGGTAGGTATGGTGGACTCTCATGGCAAAACTCGTTTTAAGGGATGTTTGGAAGCACAAGTAGTATTTCTACTTGGTGCAAAGAATTTGGCTAGCATGAGAGGGAAAGGCAAGCTCAACATGTTGGATGATCCAAGACAATATACTTTATTTCGGATATAAGAAAACATAACCCATTACGTTGTCTTCCTTGTCCGACATAAACCTTTTAGCATGTCATATTTTAATGAGTGCTCACAATTACAAAAGATGTCCAAGATAGTATATTTATATGTGAAATCTCTCTTCCTTTAATATTCTTTCATGAATTGTTCAAGTGACCAATTCTATGTTTGGTAACTTTCAATAAGTTTACTACCTATACTTATTAGGTGTGAAGTCATTACTCCCCATTGTATAAGCATATGAAACATATATAAATTCAGATTTATGGTATTCAATTATTCAACCATTTACTCATAGGATATACGTGAAGCACGTGAGTAAATGATAAACTACTCCAAAAGATATAAGTGAAGGACACTGAGTAGTCAAATAATTAACTAGCCATGGGAGGATTCTTTTTCATTTAAGATTTCAGATCCAATGATTTTATTCAAACAGCAAGTAAAATTGAAAATACGCTCCAAGCAAAACACATATCATGTGACGAATAAAAATATAGCTCCGAGTAAGGTATACCGATAGTTTTTGAAGACGAAAGAGGGGATGCCTTCCAGGGCATCCCCAAGCTTAGGCGCTTGAGTTTTCCTTGAATATTACCTTGGGGTGCCTTGGGCATCCCCAAGCTTAGGGTCTTTCCACTCCTTATTCTCCTCATATCAATATCTCACCCAAAGCTTGAAAACTTCAATCACACAAAACTTAATGGAACTTCGTGAGATAGGTTAGTACGATAAAGAGTAAACCATTCACTTTGGTACTGTCAAAGACAAGGCTCATAATTGTTCTCACACAATGCCTACTGTACCATATCAGTTCTACAATTTATATTGAGAAATATAAGTCATAGAAACTAGAAAACAAGAAAACTATGCAATGAAAACAGAATCTGTCATAAACAGAACAGTCTGTAATGATCTGAACACTATCCATACTTCTGCTACACAAATAATTATGAAATAAATTGGTGGACGTGAGGAATTTGTCTATTAATCTTCTTCAAAAAGAATCAGCACCAAAGCACACTTCTTAAAAAATGGCAGCTAATCTCGTGAGCGCAAAGTTTCTGTTTTTTACAACAAGATTACATTAACTTTCACCCAAGTCTTCCCAAAGGTCTTACTTGTCACTTTATTGAAACAAAATCTATAAAAAATGATTAATACAGTAGCTTAATCATGTAAACACACAAAAACAGTAAGGGTAAATATTGGGTTGTCTCCCAACAAGCGCTTTTCTTTACTGCCTTTTAGCTAGGCATGATGATTTCAATGATGCTCACATGAAAGATAAGACTTGAACATAAAGAGAGCATCATGAAGAATATGACTAGCACATTTAAACATAACCCACTTCCTATTCCTAGGGATTTTGTGAGCAAACAATTTATGGGAACAAGAATCAACTAGCATAGGAAGGCAAAACAAGTATAACTTCAAAACTTTAAGCACATAGAGAGGAAAACTTGATATTGTTGCACTCCTACAAGCATGTATTCCTCCCTCATAATAATTTTTAGTAGCATAATGAATGATTTCAACAATATTACCATCACATAAAGCATTCTTTTCATGATCTATGAGCATAGAAATTTTACTAGTCTCCACATAAGCAAAATTCTCCTCATTCGGAATGGCAGGATCACTAGTTTCTAAAGTTGACACTCTTCCAAACCCGCTTTAGATGATAGTATTATTCATACTCCAAAATATATAAGTGAAGTTCATGGATAATTCTACAATTAATATAAACTAACCAATGTCCAAGCTCAAAATGTATGAGTGAAGCACACGAAGCATTCTATAAAACCATACTCAAAAGATTTAAGTGAAGCACAAAGAGCAATTATATAAGATCTTACTTAAAAGATATAAGTGAAGCACATGAGGAATTCTATAAATAAATTAAGGGCTATCTCATACTAGCATGGTTCATAAAGGAAGAACAAAAAAAACACAAAGCACACAAATCATGTGAACGAAACAAAAACCGAGGTATACCGATAATTGTTGAAGAAGAAAGATGGGATGCCAACCAGGGCATACCCAAGCTTAGATGCTTGAGTATCCTTATAATATTTACTTGGGGTGCCTTGGGCATCCCCAAGCTTGAGCTCTTGCCTCTCTTTATTCTTCTCACATCGGTAACTCCTCGTTCTTCGAACACTTCATCCACAAAAAACTTTAACAAAAACTTTGTGAGATCCGTTAGTATAATAAAGCAAATCACTACCTTTAGGTACTGTTGCAAACTCATTACAATTTTATATTATAACTATATCTACTGTATTCCAACTTCACCATGGTTCATACCCCCCGATACTACCATAGATTCATCAAAATAAGCAAACAACACAAGAAAAACAGAACTGTCTAAAACAGGACAGTCTGTAGTAATATGGAGGTTTAGTAAACTTCTGTAACTACAAAAATTATGAAATAAATTTGAAAATTTTAAAAATTTATACAGAAGTAATGTGAAAAATGTTGCAAACCCATTTGACTTTCCAGTAAAAAATGTAAAATCACGCGCTACAGCCAATGTTTCTGTTTTTCTTCTGCACATAGTAAACAAGCAATCTAATCATCCTAAAACCAAAGCTTGGCACATTATTTTTATAATACAATGGATATATATAAAGGGGTAATTATTTACAGAGAAACTTCCATGAAAAATTCTACATTGTTTCATGAGCATGAACACGAGTGCTCAAGGTCGACCCTCACTTCTTCAATGCATAACTTTCCAATCACTTCTCTTTTTGAAAAACTTCTTAGGTATGAGAGGCAAGTAAATTTTTTGTATTTTCATTCTTTTAATTTTTTTGTATGTTTCACCCACAACTAAACAGAAACAAAAAGGGAAAACAAAATCTACTTAATGAAGGAAGCAAACAAGCACACACGAGAATATCAACCCCACGCTATTGCTCCCTGGCAACAGCGCCAGAAAAGAGCTTGATAATCCCCAAGTGCAGGGAATCATCATAGCAATTTCCAAAGGTGGAAGTGATAAGTATGGAGTGTCAAACCCACAAGGAGCTAAAGGTAAGATCAATATTCTCTCAAGCCCTATCTTCCACTGATACGACTCTACGTACACCGAACGTTTGCTTCCAACTAGCAACGAGAAATAAAATTATGTTGTGGGTATGAAGAGGACAACTTTGTATGATATCGGAGAGCTAAAATATAAAAGTAGGTGCTGTTATCATAAAGTTAGAATATATTACTAAATATTATACATGGCGAGTGTGGAATAATGGTGGATCAGTGTGCGGAAATGTCCTAGGCAATCGTTAACAAGATCGGTCATCACTATTGCAGTTTCATATGAGGGAGAGGCATAAGCTAACATAATTTCTCTACTTGGATCATATGCACTTATGATTGGAACTCTAGCAAGCATCCACAACTACTAAAGATCATTAAAGTAAAACCCAACCATAGCATTAAAGCATCAAGTCCTCTTTATCCCATACGCAACAACCCCCTTACTCAGGTTTGTATTTCAGTCAATCATGCAACCCACTACAAGCGAATCATAAATGTATTGCAACACCCTACAGTGGGAATCCCTCACGCTTGCGCGACACGGAGGGCACCATAGGACAGCACAAAAGTAAAACATACAACTCATACCAATCTAGATCATCAATCAACCCAAAGGAAAAAGATATCTACTCAAAACATCATAGGATGGCAACACATCATTGGATCATAATATGTGGCATAAAGCACCATGTTCAAGTAGGGATAACAGCAGGGTGCGGGAGAGTGAACCGCGTAAAAGAGATGTGGATGGTGATGATGATGGTGATGTTGATGAAGACGATCACCGCGGTGATGATTCCCCTCCCGATGGCACTCCGGTGCCACCAAGAGAGAGGAGGAGAGGTTCTCCCCCTTGTGCTTCCTCCTCCATGGCCTCCCCCTGGATGGGGAGAGGTTCCCCCTCTGGTCCTTGGCCTTCATGGTGATGATGGCCCCTACAGGATCCTCCTCCATGCCCTCCGGTGATGATGGCCCCCTCCGGCAGGGTGCCGGAGAGGGCCTAGATTGGTTTTCGGTGGCTACAGAGGCTTTTGGCAGCGGAACTCCCGATCTAGGTTAATTTTCCAAGGTTTCTGTATTTATAGGAATTTTTGGCGTCAGTCTCACGTCAAGGAGGTGCCCAAGGCGTCCACGAGGCAGGCCCACGTGCCTGGGGGGGGGGGGGGCGCCCCCACCCTCGTGGATGCCCCGGGACTCTCCTAGCCCAACTCTTTTACTCCGAGGTCTTCTTTTGGTCCATAAAAAATTGTCAAAAATTGGCACATCAATTGGACTCCGTTTGATAGAAACTGGCACTGGGCACTAGGTTAATAGGTCAGTTCCAAAAATCATATAAAATAGCATATAAATGCATATAAAACATCCAAGGTTGGTAATATAATAGCATGAATACTTCATAAATTATAGATACGTTGGAGACATATCACGGCCCATCACAAACGGTTCACTATTATAGAACGTGTATGATAAGCATACAATCACACACATTCACTTTTCCTAAACCGTATGCGATAACTAATTAAGAAGATTAGCTAATTGTCGTATGAGTGTCAGACAGGATTACGAAGCGTCGGTCCGTCGTAACATCGTCGTACACGACAACTATCGCACACACTATTCTATGGTGCAATGTTTATGATGCATACTTCATCAAAAACAGTTCATGATTGCGAATCGTGTACGATAAGGCAACTAACACAAACGTTTAGTTTGCCCGCACCGTTTGTGATATTGTTTGACATTGCACACGCTTTGCAAACAACAACTGTGTGCATGTTTGCACACGTTTCCTCTCTGTGAACCGTCTTGGATTATGGTGTATATCGCAAACGTTTGTGTTTTACCAACCGTGTCTGCCCTAACGGCCTAGAGAGCGTAATTTCACCGCAATTTAATTGCTGCTATTTCAAATTGTACCAGAATTGAATTTGAATTTGAATGTATGCTACAACTTTATTCATATCCATCAGGTCCAAACAACCAATGCATTATTCGATCATAGGTACATATGTTCAAGAATTACATAAGAACCAAATAAAAATGATGAACCACAGTTGTATACTTGTACTATTAAAGATGGTAAAGAAAGAGGCGAAATACATTCTGGTTGCTGAACAAGGTGAAGCAGAATTCCCATATTGTGCCCTCGTCCATGCAGAAGGCACGCAGGACTCTATTCCAACCCCTTGTGGTGGCCAACCACCCATCCTTCACGGTCTTCATGAAAACATCTAGATAATCAGCGTGTTCTGGTAGAAATACTTTAACCTTTGCATGCCCACCAATTATGTAGTTTGAGAGGTAATCTTGAGTAAACTGCTTTGGCAACCACTGCAAAGGAAAAAGATTCAGACATTGTCATCTAACACAACTCATTATGGGCAGTAAAAAGAAGGCTGCAGAGTTCTTACTTACCATCCTGCAGTTCGCTGTTGTCTTGGATAAAGTGTAAAAAAATAGTTTAATTGCCATATTTGGACCCATTTTACTAACAATCTTTATCAGCTTCCTCACTTGATGCTGGTTCATCGATATCTCATTGCCCCATACACAGAAAGGGTCGAAGCGCGGATCTTTACCAATGACATATGTACCTAAAAGCACCAAGTTAATATTAGAAGCTAAACAGCAATTGCACAATGATGTAGTACAACACTCTTTTATAATATCTTATAACATCCAATATACTCACATATTAGATGAATTAACAACTTATATTATGGGCTGGAAGGAGTTTAGTGCATTCTTACAAATTATTGGCTGATTAACTGCTGCTATATCCATGTGTTACAGTTAGTTTGAGCTAGTTCGGGCTCAAATAGCCCTAAAGTATATCTAAACATGAGGGCTAGTTTGAGCTAGTTGCATCTATAACCCACCCAAAAAACTATCCAACCCAAGAGGTGCTAATTGTAACTAGTTCTCCTAGTGCATTTATTGTCAATTTAACCCTGCCATCCAAACAACTCTTTGGATGGAGTTAGTTCAGGGAACTCTAACCTCTAGCTAAGGTGAGCATCCAAACAGGGTTGTGTTGTTGTTGTTGTTGTTGTTGTTGTTGTTGTTGTTGCTTTTGTTGTTGCTATTGTTGTTGCTGTTGCTGTTGCTGTTGGTGCTCTTGGTGTTGGTGCTGTTGTTGTTGTTGTTGTTGTTGTTGTTGTTGTTGTTGTTGTTGTTGTTGTTGTTGTTGTTGTTGTTGTTGTTGTTGCTGTTGTTGTTGTTGCTGTTGCTGTTGTT
>NC_041380.1:379688043-379688695 GCF_002162155.2 Triticum dicoccoides | reverse complement strand
AGGATAATCCAAGAACTAGATACTCAAAATGTCCATAACCGGGGACACGGCTAATCATGATTAGTTTGTTACTCTGCAGAGGTTTGCGCACTTTTCCCACAAGACTCGATCGCCTCCGTTTGGTTTCTCGCACTACAGGGTGTTTGAGAAGGCGGATGACCGAGACATAGTCTTTCAGAAGCGCTAGCACCTTACATGTGGGGTAAACCGGTACACCTACATCCCCTACATCTGCTAGTCTACCCCGTAAGAGTTCGCACAACTTAGTCAACTATGCTAGAGCCCATAGTAGCATGTGGCTGCACACGGAAGTTTCTAGCATGAAAAATCTTATGATCCCTTTGAGCCTGGGTGGCGGTCCAAAATAAAAACAGGCAAGTCCTGATAGACATCAGGTGCCTCAATCCACCCAGATGTGTGTTTAAGTTGCCACCTTAGATAAACCATTAAAATTATCAATCTCACATCTGTCATGGATATCACTCACTTTCAGTCAATCAATCAAGCAATCAATCAAATCTATCTATTTGTTTATAACATTCCAAAATTTAGAATTTTGGGATGTTACATTGGTGTTGTTGTTGTTGTTGTTGTTGTTGTTGTTGTTGTTGTTGTTGGTGGTGTTGTTGTTGGTGTTGTTGTTGTTGTTGTT
>NC_041380.1:379682479-379685237 GCF_002162155.2 Triticum dicoccoides | reverse complement strand
TGTTGTTGCTGCTGTTGTTGCTGTTGTTGTTGCTGCTGTTGTTGCTGTTGCTATTGTTGCTGTTGTTGTTGCTGTTGTTGCTGTTGCTGTTGTTGCTATTGTTGCTATTGCTGCTCTTCTACGTATATCTAGACATCGTCAGAACATTAATGTAACACTCTTCCTTGTTGCTATGTAGCCTAGGATTGCATATTTAGACATTAAGTATAGTGCATGTTGCTATGTAGCCTCAGATATATTAGATATGGCCCTAGTTAATTAACCTAACGATAAATGGGTTGCTGATATATTCAGTTAAAAGTACGATTCACCGATTAGTCCTTATCAGCCCTCGACCTATATGGTACCAGCTACCAATATCCCGAACATTGAGCATATATAAGCCATGGGATGAAACTAACCTTGATGGAAAACAACAGTCGTTCCCAAAATTGTCCTGTGTAGGTACATCGAGAAGCATGTTAAGCACAACATGCTAAACATCAACCAAAATTATCCATGGCACACAAAATAATCTCCAAAAGATAGCTTTAGTGTGCAGGTTTAAGCACACTAGTAAAGAAAAACAAGTGGAAAGGCGTGTTAACTGCAACAGGCCTAACATTTAACAACAAGCAAACATAGTTATTCAAACTGGTATTGTGCCGGTCTAAGTACACTAGTTATTGTTAAATAAAAATGGAAAGGCGTGTTAACTACAAGATGCATCAAGCAAATGTAGCCATTCATAGTGGTATTGTTGAAACTGGTAGTGATGAAATTGAACTGCACAGTTCATACTTGCACATATAGAACATCACGTTGTGAATAACTGGAATAAACAAGGCATACTACAAACAACCAAAGATAGCATTTGAAACTGGACATATGCTAACTACAAACAACCGAACAATCAGAAAACTTTAAAATAGGCATATGCTAGCTATAATAGGCTTAACAGTAAGCAAATATATGCATTCCTATCGGTATGTTTAAAATTGGATTGATGAAATGTACTACATAGTAAATAATTGCACATATAGAGCATCACATTGTGAACAACTGAAATAAACAAGGCATACTGCAAACAACGAGATATAGCAATTAAAACTAGACATATTCTCACTACACTACAAAAGGGACTCGACAAAACAAATCATGGGTTTCCCCCTGTGAAGAGGCACGACAAAACAAATCATGGGTTTCCTCACTTGTTACATATGGGCTCGTTCCCGTGGGAAGAGCACGGACCCTGGATGCGCTCCATGTTGTCGCAGATGGGCTCCTTCCTCCTTGGAAGAGCACGGTTGTAGGGTGCCTTCCCTGATGTCACAAATGGGCTCTTTCCCCTTGGAAGATCCGGAGAGGGTGCCCTCCTCGTGGTCGCCGTCGATGAGGTCTGACTTGGAAGCTGTGGATCCCAAGCCAGCGTCACAGAATGTGTCGTTCAGAAATGACAAAAGGGGCTCGATGGCGATGTAGGATGGCAAATTGTTGACAGCGAGCCAGAGGAGATCAGCGGCGGGGACATGGATGAGATCGACGGCGGTTGAACCCGAGGGGTTGGGGGTGGGCCGCTTAACCTGTGACATAGCCCGCCTCAGGCCGTCACTGTCGATGACCTCGATGTCGTAGCTGGCGGCCGAGACATGCCCGCATACTCTAGCCCGCTTCTTGAGTGCCTGCCTCCATTAATGGTCGTCAGCTTCCTCGACGACGTCGGGCGAAGAGACCGCGATACAACTCTTTTTGGCCAATCGCTCCTCGAGCTCCACAGGAAGCGTAGCCGGGCTTAGGCTGCGATGCTCTAGAGTGGGGGATGGGGGAGGGGATATGTGGGAAAGGGGGCGTTTGGCAAGCGTCATCTAAGAAACTCAGGGCGGCCTGGGTATGGAGATCGGTGGGTAAGCTGCACGGGCAAACCGGCAGATGTTGACAATGAAGACCTTGCGGCGGCAGTGGCGGTGGGGACCTTGAGAGGGTTTCGAGCGAGGGTGTGTGTGTGCACGCCCGAGGAGGTTTTTGTGTGTGTGTGTGTGTGGAGGGGGGGGGGTGGGGTGTTTGAGGAAATGACGCGGGTACTGAAAATTTTACTACGCGGGAGTCAAACGCGGGAGTGAAATGCCGTGGCTCTTGAAAATTTTGATGATGGTGCATCGCACACAGTCCAAATACAACAACTGTGTGTTATGAAATAGAAAAACCCTTGAGCCGGGGAGATATTTTCGAGGGATACAGGCTGGATTGGGAACAAGAAACAACACACATGGTCGAAACACAATAAGCATGTGTTATCAAACAGAAAAATGCTGCACGCGGATAGATATTTTTGAGAGGGGAAGCCTCGTGGAACCCAATGCACACTGTTAGTTTGAGTGAACCGTGTCTGTTGCGTCATCTGACTTGTCTAATGTTCATAAATTTGGCGAAAAATGACACGGGAGAGGGTCAAAACACGAACACACTTGCATGTGGACCAAATTTACGTATGAAAAGGATGGTTTGATTTTCAAATACCAAATGCAGCTTTGATGTGGCACCTATCTCGCAAAGCACACGGTATTGCTTGCCCCCACCACCCTCGTGTCGACACGAAGGGAATCCTAAGCTATGAATGCATGCCCCCTCCCCCCTACCGACGTTCACCTAGCGAAGTGCGAAGTAGCTAGTAGCCCCCCTCCCTTGTGTCGACACGAAGGGAATCCTAATCTATGAATGCATGCCCCCAACCGAGGTTCACCTAGCAAAGTGCGAAGTAGCTAGCAACCCCCTCCCTCAT
>NC_041380.1:379677138-379682069 GCF_002162155.2 Triticum dicoccoides | reverse complement strand
AAGTAGCTAGCAACCCCCCTCTCTCGTGTCGGCACGAAGGGAATCCTAACCTATGAATGCATGCCCCCCAACCGAGGTTCACCTAGCAAACTGCAAAGTAGCTAGCAACTCCCCTCCCTCGTGTCAGCACGAAGGGAATCCTAAGCTATAAATGCATGCCCCCCAACTGAGGTTCACCTAGCAAAGTGCGAAGTAGTAGCCCCCCACACTTTCAGTCGGCGGGCCAGAGAGGCATATCTCACCAAGATGGATCATAAAACGGACCAAGAATAATCCACCTTGGTCGTACAAACTCTCTCTTGTTATTGGTCAAAGTGATGGCCGTCCATGCGACCCCGGAGATGGGCTAGCTAGCCAATAATCACACAAGTATCTAGTCCCCGAAGATAACCAATGCATGCGTGTGTCCCAAACATATGTATGGAGAGGTGTGTTTTTGAGTAACAATGGAACAACTTTGATGTGGCACCGTGATTTCGAACTAGAAATCCCCACACCGAGTGACTTAGGTTGACGATGCATATGTATGTTACACCATACTTGAAGCCAACGACGGGGATTCATGCATGCATGCGTGCATAGTATATGCGCTCAAACTTAATTAGGTCTGTATCTCACCATGACCTATACTACGATAACACAAACCAAATGAAGAATCCGCCATGGTAACCTATCTTGTTGTCGGTCAAGGTGATCATGGATGTCCATGCGGGCCCACGAATATATAGGCTTGTCGCCGATAACCACACGAGGGAGTGTACTATTCGAAGGCAACCACTACATGCATATGTATGGAGGAGATGCGTGCATCCATGTTTGAATACCATTTCACAACATTGATGTGGTGCGTGCATCAAAAATCGTACACTAGCTCCCACACAGAGCGAGATCGGTTCATGACGTGTCGTTGTACTAGCCACTTCGACTCGATGGGAGGGATTCATGCGTACACATGCATGAGTGTGTGCTCAAACTGTATCATGCGTGTCATCCCAAAGCATGACCTATATATATATATACCGCATTACAAGCAAAAAAATAATCCCCTCCTAAGTCAAATTAACCTCTCTTGTTGTCAGGCAAAAAGTAGTGATGGACCAAGCAGGCCCACAGATGGAAAGCATCGATATCGCTGATAACCGCTTAAGTGGGTGCGAGAGGACAACCACCAGCGCTTTGCATGTGGGCCAAACATATATATGTTGAATACCCAAAATGCACAACCACTACAAAAAAAGACACTTCTGTAATGATACGTGTTTGTCACAGTAGGTCACGTTTTTTGTTATGCATGTACATCCATGACGATTTTATGACAGAATCAAGATAGTCATACCTATGCTGTCGTAGAAGTGTTCCATGATATTACCAAAATTATCATCACAGAAGTGTTCACTTCCATGATGATAAATGCCGCATCATGGAAGTGCTTTCGTCAAGGGTGGCCGACACATGGCATCCACCGTAACGGGTCACCATTAAGCTATCGGGTTCAGTTTTGGATCTGATAACCTGCTAACAGCCATGACCAATGACTATTTTCCACGTGTAAAATTCTCATTGGCCGACGGAAGCACGTGTCAGCTCCGCGTCAGCATAGGTGTCACTCATCCAATGGGCGAGATGTACCTATGATATGTTGACACATGGGCCGGCCCCAAAAGTGGCCCATAAAGATTAAATGGGCCGGCCCAACTAAAGGCCCACGAGATTTCACCGACAATAATGGGCCGGCCCAACTAAAGGCCCACGAGATTTCGCCGACCATAATGGACCAACCTAGCTAAATGCCCACGAGGTTTCACTGACCATAATGGGCATGCCCAGCTAAAGGCCCATAAGATTTTGAGGACACTAATGGGCCGGCCCGTTAACAGGCTACCATGTTTTGGGCCAAATGCCGGCCCATAATTGATCTGGTCCATTAACAGCCTGCCATGTTCCAGGCCCAATAAAGGCCCATATGAGATCTAGCCCGTTAAAAGCCTATCATGTTCTAGGCCAAATTACAGCCCAGATCAGATCTGGCCCTTTAAGAGGCTTTGGGCTAAATTATGGCCCATATCAAATTCGACCCGTCAATTGGATGCTATGCTTTTGGGCCCACTTGCTAAAGGCCCATTTAGTAATTCAGCCTGATATTAGTTTTGGCCTGTTAAAGGCATGTTTAACATTTCGGCCCTATATTTATTTTGACCTATTAAAAGCCCGTCATATAGTTGGGCCTAACTACGGCCAGGTTTGCATCCGGCCTGCTCACCACCGATAATCTAATTGGGCCAAACAAGGACCGAGACAATTTTGGCCTGTTAACGGCCCGTGATGTGATTGGCACAATCATGGGCCGGGTCTATTTCAGCCTGCTACCGGCCCGTGAGCTGTTCGGCACGTTTCAGGCCCAACCTACTTTTCAGCCACCTAAAAGCCCATTGAGTTTTCTTGCGGAAAATAGGGTCGGTGGTTTACTCGGCCTATTAGAGGCCCAAATTAGTGGGCCAGTTTACATTTAGGCCTGTTAACGGACTGATTATGTAGTGATTTGCATGACGGCCCGATTCTGTACCATAATTTTATGGTTTCGCCGGTTTACTGCGAAGACAGGATATATATATAGTAAAATAATTGCATCATCGTGAATAAGAAAAAACCTAGACTATAGAATAAAGAAATTACAGCATATTACATCCACTGCGCATCAAAGTTCGCCACTATGATAATAAAGCACAAGTAGACAACATATTACATACACTGTGCATCAAAGATCGCCACCAGTGCAAATAAACACGCCAACAAAATAATATACAAAACCAACAGCACTCCAATTGAGGTCAAGAAAGGTTAGCCCTGCTCGGGAGCTACAGCACAAGCAGCTGAGCAAGCTGATGAAACTGCGCTTGTTTGACACTTATATACTCCTCACTCTAAAAGATAAACAAGCAGACATATGGCAGGTTTTGCACATATAAGTATCAATGCTGACAATTCATCACATTTCTTACTGATGAATAAAGTGACATAGTTTAAAATAGCATTAACACAATATGGTATTGTTCAGGTTAAGACATGGCAGGAAATGACATTGTGAAGGAGTTGGCAGCTTCATGACACCACTGGATTACAGATCAAGAACTCATAAGTATCAATGGTTAGTGTGCTGTGAATTTATCCCATTTTAGATTGACAAATAAAGAGATGGTTTAAATAATAGTAGAATGATATGACATTGTCCATAGTTAAGACATTGAGAATATGTCATTGTGTTATAGTGGGTAGGTTCACCACACCACTGGATTACGGATCAAGAACAGAAGCATACATGCAGTGCAAAAGAAGATCACTTGCTCTGTATAGTTTTATTTACATGGTATGAAGAAGGAACTTGGTTGTACAACTGAAAACTTAAATTGAGAAGGACAAACTTTTGTTTATGAACTACATAATAAACTTTAAACATGCAATTTGATGCAAACACCAAAAATAAACAACTGTTGCAGTCATGCCTAACTAAATATACACAACAAAGTTTGAAGGATTGAGAAGGACAAACTTACATTATTGGTGAAGACAAGCTCTATAAAGCCCTTGTCCATGCTGATGGGGGGGGGGGCAATTCAAGAAGTTTACGACAGAATCTTCTTCATAAGCATCGCCTTTATTCTACATTTTGTTAAGAGTAAATATAGATGTGATAATATAAGAAAAAATGGAGAATATTTAAGATAAGGTGAAGAGTGATGCTACATGACCAAGTAGCTATAAATGTAAGTACATCGATACAGGCAAAAGGTACATCCAAGAGCAATGCAGAGCTAAACTTCTTCAGGACCATCGGTGTTATCCAACCTTATGGTAAGAGTAAATATAGATCTGATGCGTAGAAAATGCAGGGCAAAGTAGAATAAGCTAAAGAGTGATGGTACATGAACAACTACCTGTAATATAAGTACACTGATAAAGGACAACATGTACTTACAAGAACAATGCAGAGCTAAAAAAATTCATTGGCATTGGATATATTCTACACTAATGTAACCATTCATACAGATCAGATAATCTGGAGCGAAATTGATAATCAAGCTATCATGCATACTGCTGTCACATAAAGAACCAGGTATGTTTGCAAGTACAGTGATACATGACAACAAGTACTAACAAGAGCAAAGCAGCGGGCAACTATAACACCCCGGATGTAACTTTCCCTATTCGTACTCCAACTCTTGCCGTTTCCGGTGTTAAGTTATTTTATTTCCTCAGGTTCGGGTTTTTGTCTCCATGTGTTGTTGTCATTGTCATGCATCTCATATCATGTCATCATGTGCATTGCATTTGCATACGTGTCCGTCTCATGCATTCGAGCATTTTCCCCGTTGTCTGTTTTGCATTCCGGCGCTTCGTTCTCCTCCGGTGGTCATTTCTAGCTTTCTTTAATGTGTGGGGATTAAACATTTCCGGATTGGACCGAGACTTGCCAAGCGGCCTTGCTTTACTACCGGTAGACCGCCTGTCAAGTTTCGTACCATTTGGACTTTGTTTGGTACTCCAACGGTTAACCGAGGGACCAAAAAGGCCTCGTGTGTGTTGCAGCCCAACACCCCTCCAATTTGGCCCAAAACCCACCAAACTCTGCTGCATCATCTAGAGCGTTCGATCACTATCGCGTGGCCGAAAACTGCACCTCATTTGGACTCTCCTAGCTCCCTCTACGCCTATTTAAAGAACCCCCCTCGAAAAATTAGCGGATCCCCTCTCGAAACCCTAGTGCCCTTCGTCTCCACGCACCGGCGGACGAATTTCTGTCCGGCCGGACATGTCCGCTGCTCCCCGCCACAGCCACGTGTCGCCGCCTCATTCACCGCCGCCCGGTCCCCAGTTCACCGCGCCGCCAGGGCCCGCGAGGCCCATCGCCGGCCCTCCCCGGCCCGCAGCGGTGC
>NC_041380.1:379655658-379676551 GCF_002162155.2 Triticum dicoccoides | reverse complement strand
TCGCCGCCCCGCAAGCCGGCGCCGCCCCGGCCCCTTCCTCCCTCTAACTCCGGCCGCCATTGTCCATCATCGCCGACCAGCCCGCCGGCGAGCTCGGATCCACCTCGGGAGGCGCGCCCCGATCCAGATCCGAGACGGCTACAGTAAACCCTAGGAGGTGTTTTTTTTTGCTAACTCCCAAAATTGCAGATCCAAGTGCCTCTGTTCGGGGCCCCGTAACTTCGCATCCGTAGTGCCGATTCATCCATATAGCATATCAAAATGTTCATCTCAGAGAGTACATCATTTCATTCCATTGCATCATTTTCATTTGAGTTCATCTTGGTTCCCGAAATGCTATTAGAAGAGGGCTACTTGAGTTAATTGTCAGATCTGCTACTCCGTTTAGCATTTTTGTCATTTTTGCCATGATTATTGTGTGCATGATATGCCCGTGAGTTCTACATGTGTTTTGTTAAGGATTTTGTCATCTTTCCAGAGGTGCAACCCATGTATTTTTAGGATGTGTGTGGTGACTTGTACAAGCTTGCAAAGTGGTGCACTTGCTAATTCTGTTTTCAGTGACTTGGTGATTTCACTAAGTCCTGGAGCTGTTTATTCTATGTTGCCATATGTTCATGTTGTTTCCTAGTGATCCGTGCCTCTTTTGAGGATAATCAGTAAGGGAGTTTTGTTAATATTGTAGTGCTCTATCCATACATGTCTTTGTTTGTAATTATGGAGCACCCTAGCTTAAGTCAATCGAGCTCTACTTTTGCTACTTTGTGAATCTGGGCAGATTGTCAACTTGTTTGGAATTTTGCCGGTGATGTTGTAGTTGAACCGTGCATGCTATGCTATTGTTCTTGCCATGTCTAGCTTATATTTTGTGCCTTCTTGATGGGTGTATGCTTGCCTTGCCATGACTTGCACCGTAGTGAGTGCATCGAACTCGTAAACATGCCTACTTGAGTTATATTTCAGCATGTGCCAGTTTTTCACTAAGTCTGAGACTGATTATGTTTTTTCTATGTTCACATGCTTGCAATTGTATTTTCTGATCCCTTTTGGCTCAAGGTCACTAAGGGACTTTTATTAAGCTCTTTGAGTAGCTCCATTCCATGCTTTACTTTGCCATGTTCAGATCCTGTAGCATGTAGTTTTGTTGCTCCGAAGAGGGCTACCTGATCTGAAATTCCAGACAAGTGTTAATTTCACTAAGTCTGAGATCTGTTTGCCATTTGCATTTTCGCCATGCTTGTTTGAACCTGTTAATGGATGATTTGGCCGTAGCTCAGTGCTAGACTTTTGTTAAGCATCTTGTGTGCATCCCTGCCATGTATTTTTTTGTCATGTTTGGGTGCTGTAGCATGTTCATTTCATTGCATTTAGAGGCCTACTTGCTGTAAATCGCAGACCGGTGTCATTTTTGAATCGCTTGCCATTTCCAAACCGTAACTCCGATTCCGGCGTTCTTTATATCGTTTTCAAGCGATTTCATCTCATCTTTCCAGTGGCACACTTGGATTTCTAAGTTGAGGCCAGTTTCATGCATTTCCTGTCATATCTTGCATTCTGCATCCCGCATCGCATCTCGCATAGCATATCATCATTTCATCATATTGCTTGTTCTTGCACGTGGTTGATTGTATCCTTGTTGCTTGTTTGTCTTGTTTGGGTAGAGCCGGGAGACGAGTTTGCTAATGAGGAGCCCGTTGAGTTTGCTTTCGAGGATCTAGTCAACTCTGACAACTATGCAGGCAAGATGATCATACCCTCGAAATCACTACTATCTTTGCTATGCTAGTTTGCTCGCTCTTGGCTATGCCATTGCTACGATGCCTACCACTTGCTTGCAAGCCTCCCAAATTGCCATGTCAAACCTCTAACCCACCATTGTCCTAGCAAACCGTTGATTGGCTATGTTACCGCTTTGCTCAGCCCCTCTTATAGCGTTGCTGGTTGCAGGTGAAGATTGGAGGCCGTTCCTCGTTGGAACTTTTATTTACTTGTTGGGATATCATTATATTGCTATGTTATCTTAATGCATCTATATACTTGGTAAAGGGTGGAAGGCTCGGCCTCTCGCCTAGTGTTTTGTTCCACTCTTGCCGCCCTAGTTTCCGTCATATCGGTGTTATGTTCCCGGATTTTGCGTTCCTTACGCGGTTGGGTTATAATGGGAACCCCTTGATATTTCACCTTGATTAAAGCTTTTCCAGCAATGCCCAACATTGGTTTTACCATTCGCCACCTAGCATTTTCTTTCCCTTGGGTTCTGCAGACTCAAGGGTCATCCTATTTTAACCCCCTCGGGCCCGTGCTCCTCTGAGTGTTGGTCCACCTGTCAGCTACCGGTGGCCACCAGGGGCAACTCTGGGCTGGCCTACCCGTACCTAGGACAATCTGAGTGTGCCCTGAGAAAGAGATATGTGCAGCTCCTATCGGGGTTTGTCGGCACATTCGGGCGGTGTTGCTGGTCTTGTTTTAACCTGTCGAAGTGTCTTGAGTAACCGAGATACCGAGTCTAATCGGAACGTCTTGGGAGAAGGTCTATTCCTTCGTTGACCGTGAGAGCTTGTCATGGGCTAAGTTGGGACTCCCCTGCAGGGATTGAACTTTCGAAAGCCGTCCCCGCGGTTATGGGCAGATGGGAATTTGTTAATGTCCGGTTGTAGATAACTTGAACCTTAATTATTTAAAATGAATCAACTGAGTGTGTTACCGTGATGGCCTCTTCTCGGCGGAGTCTGGGAAGTGGACACGGTGTTGGAGTAATGTTTGCGCAGGTTGCTCTCTAGTTTCTCGCTCGCACTTTGCCTCCTCTTCTCGCTCTCTTTTGCGAATAAGTTAGCCACCATATATGCTAGTCGCTTGCTGCAGCTCCACACATATTTACCTTGCCTTACCTACGAGCTTAAATAGTCTTGATCGCGAGGGTGCGAGATTGCTGAGTCCCTGTGACTCACAGATTACTATTACACCAGATGCAGGGCCGGACGATTCCGCTCCAGCAGACGCGTATGAGCTCAAGTGGGAGTTCGACGAAGACTCTCAACGTTACTATGTTTCCTTTTCCGATGATCAGTAGTGGTGCCCAGTTGGGGGTGATTGGGACCGTGACGCATGTTGGGTTATCTTTTATTTTGGCGCCGTAGTCGGGTCATGAGTGTTTGGATGATGTAATGTTATCTATGTACTTGATTGACGTGGCGAGTGTAAGCCAACTATTGTTATCTCCCCTTTATTATTTATATTACATCGGATGTTGTGAAGATTGCCTAACTTGCGACATATGCCTTCAATGCGATTATGCCTCTAAGTCGTGCCTCGACACGTGGGAGATATAGTCGCATCGAGGGTGTTACAAGTTGGTAATCAGAGCCTTCCCCGACCTTAGGAGCCCCATTGCTTGATCGTTTTTAGCGGCCGAGTTGTGTCTAGAAAAATGTTTTGAGTCTTTAGGAATTATATATCGGAGAGTTTAGGAATTCTTTTTACTTCCGAGTCTCCTCATCGCTCTGGTAAGGCATCCTGACGTAGAGTTTTGACTATTCTCTTCTCAAATTTCACTAAATTTTTTTTAGGATCACGCGGGTATCTTGGAATCGTTCTGATGGTTTTATGATGAGAACATTGACTTGGTGCTTCCTGTCAGGGGTTTAGTGGAAGTGTCCCGGGGAGTTGAGCTCTGAGGTGTTGTCATCATAATTTTATCGTTGCAGTTCTAGAATACCTGAGTTTAGTACGCCGACATCGAAAATCTCTTTTATGCAGTTCGTTGCTGAGATAACCTCGATGCCACCCAGTACTGGGGCGGGAGTTTGGGAGTATCACCATAACTTGTATAACGGATGCTTTTCGAAGGTTGAGGTAGATGGTTTCCGAAGGTTTCTTGGTTATGTGTTAAAGGATGGATACAACTGGATGTAGGATTTGCTAGTTTGGGCGAGATATTATGCTTCCCCTGTATCCCCAACACCTGATTGCATAACCGGAAAGGTTCGGGAGTTTCATAGGTGGGAATTCTAGTAGCTCTAGTTCTTCTTCCACGGATATTGGTTTGAGATTGGGATTTCTTACTGATTATTCGTTCTTGATCCGTACCTTGTTGATTTATTTCTCTACCTTAATTCTACGTGGCTTCTCAATTTATGGATATGTGACCATTTCAAGAGGAATGCATTCGTTCATTTTGTTCAGATGTGAAGACTATATGTTGCAATTTTCATTCCATTGGATTCAGCTTCAATATTTATCTGTCAATGTGCTAATGGTGGTCAACCTCTTCAGGATGGATCCTCCAACACGCACGACTCTGAATCCTGATCCACCACCACCCCCACCTCCTCCAGACGCATGGAAAGCTGTGATGGCCGCAACCAATGCAAACACACAGCTGATCATGCAAATTCTTCAAGAGCGCAACCAAGGGAATCAAGGCAGTAATCAGAATCACTTTGCTACACTCAACCAGTTCCTTGCTAACGGGCCAAAGACTTTCAGCAATTGTGTTGAGGCAACCAATGCTGATGATTGGCTTGTGGATCTGTGCAAGCATTTCGAGTGCAGTAACGTCAGGCCTGAGGAATTTGTTAAGTTCGCTTCCTTCCAACTCAAAGATCAAGCTGCAGAATGGTTCCAGCAGTACAAGGACTCCAGAGGTGGACGTGTTATCACTTGGGATGATTTTCGTCGAGATTTCCGAGCTCATCATATTCCCCAAAGCGTGGTTGAAAGCAAGCGTGAGGAATTCCGCAATCTGAAGCAAGGCTCTTTGTCTGTCTATGACTACAACAATTTGTTCCAGAAGCTCGCCCGCTTTGTCAAGCAGGACGTCCCTGATGAGAAGAGCATGATATATCAGTTGAGGGGTGGTCTCAGAGAAGAAATCCAGCTAGCTCTTGTTCTCTTCGAGCCCTTGAGATACGATGAGTTCTACAACGTGGCGCTGAAGCAAGAGGCTGCTCAGTTGAGGTGTGATGCTTCCAAGAAGCGAGTCAGAGATGTTCCTCCTTCTTCCTCTACTCAAGTGGCCAAGCAGCAGAAGTATTGGCTTCCTCCTCCTCCATTTCATCAGCCGTATCAGCAGAAGAGCAAAGGTGGCAGTGGTTCTTCCCACCCACCCAACCCTGGCTTTCAGAACAAGACTTCGTCTCAAGCTCCAAGATCGAGTGCTCCGTATCACCGTTCGCTTTCAGAGGTCACGTGCAACAAGTGCCAACAGAAGGGTCACTATGCCAACAAGTGTTTCAACCAGAGGCGTCTTCCTCCTCGTTCTCCTGTTAGATCGGCAAGTACAACTGTGGTCAAGCATAACCCCAAGCATGCCAAGGTCAATTTGATGAATGCAACTCAGGCAGAGGACTCGTCAGATGTGATCATGGGTAACCTTCCTGTTAACGATATTCCAGCTAAAGTTCTTTTTAACACTGGTGCATCGCATTGCTTCATCTCGAGACCGTTTACAAATAGGCATGAATTGGTTTCGCAATTTTTTCCTAGTCCTTTAGCAGTTATCTCTCCCGATAAGCGCATGCAGGCTAACTCCATCGTTCCGGATGTTTCTATCACTTTGGGTGACTACAAGTTCTTGGCTTCTCCTACGGTTCTCGGTGACTCGGATATTGATCTTATTCTCGGGATGGATTGGCTTTCTAAGCACAAGGCACATCTTGATTGTGCTGCCAGGCAGATTCAATTGACTCATTCGTCTGAGGATGTAATTGTCTTTGCCGCTTGTGATGATACCATTCGTCTGTTTTCTCTCAATGAGAAGGGTGAATTGGATACCATCTCTCAAATTCCAGTCGTTTGCGAATACGAAGACGTCTTTCCAGAAGAGCTCCCAGGAATGCCTCCGCATCGGCCAGTTGAATTCGTTATTGATCTTGAGCCTGGCATGGAGCCTGTGTGCAAACGTCCTTACAAGCTCGAACCTGAAGAGTTGAAGGAGCTGAAGAAGCAACTCGATATTCAAGAGAAAATGGGTCTTATCCGGCTTAGTTCTTCTCCGTGGGGTTGTGGTGTTCTTTTTGTGAAGAAGAAGGATGGAACGGACCGACTTTGTGTTGATTACCGTCCAGTGAACAAGAAGACCATCAAGAACAAATACCCACTTCCCAACATCAATGAGCTGTTCGAACAACTCAAAGGTGCCCAAGTATTCTCCAAGCTTGATCTCCGTATGGGTTATCACCAGATTCGCATTCGTGAAGAAGATATTCCCAAGACTGCATTCAGAACAAGCTTTGGTTCATATGAATACACTGTCATGTCTTTTGGCCTCGTCAACCCTCCTCTGACGTTCTCTCACATGATGAACTTCATCTTCAACGCCTACACCAATGACTTCGTTTTGGTCTATCTCGACGACATTCTGGTTTTCTCCAAGAACAAGGAAGATCATGCCAAGCACTTGCGTTTGGTTCTTGATAAGCTCATAGAACACAAGTTCTACGCCAAGTTCTCCAAGTGTGAATTTTGGCTCGATGAGGTTCTTTATCTTGGTCATATCATCTCTGCCAAGGGCATTGCCGTGAATCCTGAGAAGGTGTCTGCAAGTGTGAATTGGGAACCTCCTCAGAACGTGAAGCAACTCCGCAGTTTTCTCGGTCTCGCAAGCTATTGCCGAAGATTCGTTGAAAACTTTTCTAAGATCGCAAAGCCTCTCTCAAATCTTCTCCAGAAGCACGTCAAGTACGTTTGGTCTCCGGAGTGTGATATTTCTTTCAACACTTTGAAAGAGAAATTGATCACTGCTCCAGTTCTGACTCTGCCTGATGAATCCAAGCCGTACGAGGTCTTTTGTGATGCCTCTCTCCAAGGTCTTGGTGCAGTATTGATGCAAGAGAAGAAAGTTGTTGCTTATACATCTCGCCAGTTGAAGCCTAATGAGAAGAACTACCCCACTCATGATCTCGAGTTGGCGGCAGTTGTGCATGCTCTTTTGACTTGGAGACATCTTCTATTGGGAAGAAAAGTGGACATTTTCACTGATCACAAGAGTCTCAAGTACATCTTCACACAGCCTAATCTCAACCTCAGGCAAACTCGATGGGTCGAAATGATTCAAGAGTATAATCCGAGTATCGAGTATACTCCAGGCAAGGTCAATGTGATTGCTGATGCTTTGAGCAGGAAAGCGTACTGCAACAGTCTGATTCTTAAGCCTTATCAACCCGAGCTTTGTGAAGCCTTCCGCAAACTTAATCTGCAAGTTGTTCCTCAAGGTTTCCTCGCCAACCTTCAAGTCTCTCCTACCTTAGAAGACCAGATTCGCCAAGCCCAGCTTCTTGATGCTATGGTGAAAAAGGTGAAGATTGGGATTGCCAAGAGTCAGTCCAAGTACAAGTGCTACCGCCTTGATGACAAGGACACTCTATTCTTCGAGGATCGTATTGTTGTACCCAAAGGTGACCTCCGTAAAGTGATCTTGAATGAGGCTCACAATTCTCTCCTCTCCATCCACCCTGGGAGCACGAAGATGTATCAGGACCTTAAGCAAGCTTATTGGTGAACTCGAATGAAGCGCGAGATCGCTCAATTCGTGAATGAATGTGATGTCTGCAGAAGAGTGAAGGCAGAACACCAAAGGCCAGCAAGTCTCCTCCAACCTCTTGCCATTCCAGAATGGAAGTTTGACCACATTGAAATGGACTTCGTGACTGGGTTTCCAAAGTCCAAGCGTGGCAATGATGCTATATTCGTGGTCATCGACAAACTCACCAAAGTGGCTCATTTTCTGCCTATCAAAGAGTCGATCACTGCAGCTCAATTGGCGGAACTCTATACCTCTCGTATTGTCTCTCTGCACGGTATTCCATAAGTGATCTCTTCAGACCGTGGCAGCATCTTTACCTTGAAGTTTTGGGATTCTTTTCAGAAGGCCATGGGCACGAACATCCGCTTCAGCACAACTTTCCATCCTCAAACAAGCGGTCAAGTCGAGCGTGTCAACCAGATTCTTGAAGATATGCTCAGGGCTTGTGTAATCTCCTTCGGCATGAAGTGGGAGGATTGTCTTCCTTATGCTGAATTCTCCTACAACAACAGTTTTCAAGCAAGTTCAGACAAGGCCCCTTTTGAAATTCTGTATGGCAGGAAGTGCCGTACCCCTCTCAACTGGTCTGAAACCGGTGAACGTCAGCTTTTGGGTAATGACTTAATCACAGAGGCAGAAGAAATGTGCAAAGTCATTCGAGATAACCTCAAAGCAGCCCAATCCCGTCAGAAGAGCTACTATGATAGTAAGCATCGTGATTTGGCTTTCGACATCGGAGATCATGTTTACCTCCACGTCTCTCCTATGAAAGGTACTCGTCGCTTCGGTATCAAAGGGAAGCTTGCCCCCAGATACGTGGGACCTTTCAAGATTGTCAGCAAGAGAGGCGACCTCGCCTATAAACTCGAGCTTCCTTCAAACTTTGCAAATGTTCATGACGTGTTCCATGTCTCTCAGCTTCGAAAGTGCTTCAAGACTCCTGACCGCACCGTCAACTTCGAGGACATTGAGATCCAAGAAGATCTCTCTTATCGTGAGCACCCAGTTGCTATTCTTGAAGAGACTGAACGCAAGACTCGCAACAAGTCAATCAAATTTCTCAAAGTCAAGTGATCACACCATTCCGACCGTGAAGCTACCTGGGAACGCGAGGATCACCTCCGTTCTGAGTACCCGGCGTTCTTTCAGTCCTAGATCTCGGGACGAGATCCTTTCGTAGTGGTGGAGTGTTGTAACACCCCGGATGTAACTTTCCCTATTTATACTCCAACTCTTGCCGTTTCCGGCGTTAAGTTATTTTATTTCCTCGGGTTCGGGTTTTTGTCTCCGTATGTTGTTGTCATTGTCATGCATCTCATATCATGTCATCATGTGCATTGCATTTGCATACGTGTTCGTCTCATGCATTCGAGCATTTTCCCCGTTGTCCATTTTGCATTCCGGCGCTTCGTTCTCCTCCGGTGGTCATTTCTAGCTTTCTTTCGTGTGTGGGGATTAAACATTTCCGGATTGGACCGAGACTTGCCAAGCGGCCTTGGTTTACTACCGGTAGACCGCCTGTCAAGTTTCGTACCATTTGGACTTCGTTTGGTACTCCAACAGTTAACCGAGGGACCGAAAAGGCCTCGTGTGTGTTGCAGCCCAACACCCCTCCAATTTGGCCCAAAACCCACCAAACTCTGCTCCATCATCTAGAGCGTTCGATCACGATCGCGTGGCCAAAAACCGCACCTCATTTGGACTCTCCTAGCTCCCTCTACGCCTATTTAAAGAACCCCCCTCGAAAAATTCGCGGATCCCCTCTCGAAACCCTAGTCCCCTTCGTCTCCACGCGCCGGCGGACGAATTTCCGTCCGGCCGGACGTGTCCGCTGCTCCCCGCCACAGCCACGTGTCGCCGCCTCATTCGCCGCCGCCCGGTCCCCAGTTCACCGCGCCGCCAGGGCCCGCGAGGCCCATCGCCAGCCCTCCCCGGCCCGCAGCGGTGCCCGCGCGCCCGCGTCCCTCCTCCGCCGAGCCGCCCGCGCCCTGGCCGCCTCCGATGCCCCGCCGCCGTCGCGATCCGTCCGGCGCCGCCGCAGCCAACGCCGGCTGCCCGGAGCTCCTCCGCCCCGCCGCGTTCTCGCCTGAGGCCGGCGAGCTTCCTTCGCCGCCCCGCAAGCTGGCGCCGCCCCGACCCCTTCCTCCCTCTAACTCCGGCCGCCACCGCCCATCATCGCCGACCAGCCCGCCGGCGAGCTCGGATCCACCTCGGGAGGCGCGCCCCGATCCAGATCCGAGACGGCTACAGTAAACCCTAGGAGGTGTTTTTTTGCTAACTCCCGAAATTGCAGATCCAAGTGCCTCTGTTCGGGCCCCCGTAACTTTGCATCCGTAGCTCCGATTCATGCATATAGCATAACGAAATGTTCATCTCAGAGAGTACATCATTTCATTCCATTGCATCATTTTCATTTGAGTTCATCTTGGTGCCCGAAATGCTGTTAGAAAAGGGCTACTTGAGTTAATTGTCAGATCTCCTACTCCGTTTAGCACTTTTGTCATTTTTGCCATGATTATTGTGTGCATGATATGCCCGTGAGTTCTACATGTGTTTTGTTAAGGGTTTTGTCATCTTTCCAGAGGTGCAACCCATGTATTTTTAGGATGTGTGTGGTGACTTGTGTAAGCTTGCAAAGTGGTACACTTGTTAATTCTGTTTTCAGGGACTTAGTGATTTCACTAAGTCCTGGAGCTGTTTATCTCATGTTGCCATATGTTCATGTTGTTTCCTAGTGATCCGTGCCTCTTTTGAGGATAATCAGTAAGGGAGTTTTGTTAATATTATAGTGCTCTATCCATCCATGTCTTTGTTTGCAATTATAGAGCACCCTAGCTTGAGTCAATCGAGCTCTACTTTTGCTACTTTGTGAATCTGGGCAGATTGTCAACTTGTTTGCAATTTTGCCGGTGATGTTGTAGTTGATCCGTGCATGCTATTCTATTGTTCTTACCATGTCTAGCTTAAATTTTGTGCCTTCTTGATGGGTGTATGCTTGCCTTGCCATGACTTGCACCGTAGTGAGTGCATCGAACTCGTAAACATGCCTACTTGAGTTATATTTCAGCATGTGCCAGTTTTTCACTAAGTCTGAGACTGATTATGTTTTTGCTATGTTCACATGCTTGCAATTGTATTTTCTGATCCCTTTTGGCTCAAGGTCACTAAGGGACTTTTATTAAGCTCTTTGAGTAGCTCCAATCCATGCTTTACTTTGCCATGTTCAGATCCTGTAGCATGTAGTTCTGTTACTCCGAAGAGGGCTACCTGATCTGAAATTCTAGACAAGTGTTAATTTCACTAAGTCTGAGATCTGTTTGCCATTTGCATTTTTGCCATGCTTGTTTGAACCTGTTAATGGATGATTTGGCCGTAGCTCAGTGCTAGACTTTTGTTAAGCATCTTGTGTGCATCCCTTCCATGTATTTTGTTGTCATGTTTGGGTGCTGTAGCATGTTCATTTCATTGCATTTAGAGGCCTACTTGCTGTAAATCGCAGACCGGTGTCATTTTTGAATCGCTTGCCATTTCCAAACCGTAACTCCGATTCCGGCGTTCTTTATATCGTTTTTAAGCAATTTCATCTCATCTTTCCAGTGTCACACTTGGATTTCCAAGTTGAGGCCAGGTTCATCCATTTCCTGTCATATCTTGCATTCTGCATCCCGCATCGCATCTCGCATAGCATATCATCATTTCATCATATTGCTTGTTCTTGCACGTGGTTGATTGTATCCTTGTTGCTTGTTTGTCTTGTTTGGGTAGAGCCGGGAGACGAGTTCGCTAACGAGGAGCCCATTGAGTTTGCTTTTGAGGATCCAGTCAACTTTGACAACTGTGCAGGCAAGATGATCATACCCTCGAAATCACTAATATCTTTGCTATGCTAGTTTGCTCGCTCTTGGCTATGCCATTGCTACAATGCCTACCACTTGCTTGCAAGCCTCCCAAATTGCCATGTCAAACCTCTAACCCACTATTGTCCTAGCAAACCGTTGATTGGCTATGTTACCGCTTTGCTCAGCCCCTCTTATAGCGTTGCTGGTTGCAGGTGAAGATTGGAGGCCGTTCCTCGTTGGAACATTTATTTACTTGTTGGGATATCATTATATTGCTATGTTATCTTAATGCATCTATATACTTGGTAAAGGGTGGAAGGCTCGGCCTCTCGCCTAGTGTTTTGTTCCACTCTTGCCGCCCTAGTTTCCATCATATCGGTGTTATGTTCCCGGATTTTGCGTTCCTTACGCGGTTGGGTTATAATGGGAACCCCTTGATATTTCGCCTTGATTAAAGCTTTTCCAGCAATGCCCAACATTGGTTTTACCATTTGCCACCTAGCATTTTCTTTCCCTTGGGTTCTATAGACTCAAGGGTCATCTTATTTTAACCCCCCCGGGCCCGTGCTCCTCTGAGTGTTGGTCCACCTGTCAGCTACCGGTGGCCACCAGGGGCAACTCTGGGCTGGCCTACCCGTACCTAGGACAATCTGAGTGTGCCCTGAGAAAGAGATATGTGCAGCTCCTATCGGGATTTGTCGGCACATTCGGGCGGTGTTGCTGGTCTTGTTTTAACCTATCGAAGTGTCTTGAGTAACCGAGATACCGAGTCTGATCGGGACGTCTTGGGAGGAGGTCTATTCCTTCGTTGACCGTGAGAGCTTGTCATGGGCTAAGTTGGGACTCCCCTGCAGGGATTGAACTTTCGAAAGCCGTGCCCACGGTTATGGGCAGATGGGAATTTGTTAATGTCCGGTTGTATATAACTTGAACCTTAATTATTTAAAATGAATCAACTGAGTGTGTTACCGTGATGGCCTCTTCTCGGCGGAGTCCGGGAAGTGGACACGGTGTTGGAGTAATGTTTGCGCAGGTTGCTCTCTAGTTTCTCGCTCGCGCTTTGCCTCCTCTTCTCGCTCTCTTTTGCGAATAAGTTAGCCACCATATATGCAAGTCGCTTGCTGCAGCTCCACACATATTTACCTTGCCTTACCTACGAGCTTAAATAGTCTTGATCGCGAGGGTGCGAGATTGCTGAGTCCCTGTGACTCACAGATTACTATTACACCAGATGCAGGGCCTGACGATTCCGCTCCAGCAGACGCGTATGAGCTCAAGTGGGAGTTCGACGAAGACTCTCAACGTTACTATGTTTCCTTTCCCGATGATCAGTAGTGGTGCCCAGTTGGTGGTGATTGGGACCGTGTCGCATGCTGGGTTATCTTTTATTTTGGCGCCGTAGTCGGGCCATGAGTGTTTGGATGATGTAATGTTATTTATGTACTTGATTGACATGGCGAGTGTAAGCCAACTATTGTTATCTCCCCTTTATTATTTATATTACATCGGGTGTTGTGAAGATTGCCTAACTTGCGACATATGCCTTCAATGCGATTATGCCTCTAAGTCGTGCCTCGACACGTGGGAGATATAGTCGCATCGAGGGTGTTACAGCAACATATTTGCGATATCCTGTCATTCTTTTCAAACCGGAATTCTTCTTCAAGCTGATTTCCTGCAAAAAAGATCCGTAAGGCACATGCGAAAAAGTAGAAGTTAAAATTGTCATGTGATATCATAGACAGTACCTCATCCTGGGAATGAGACCAGTGCATAACAAGGTTTTTCCATTCAATGTCTTCTAAATTTAGCATAGGAGACTTCACAGGAAATTCATTTATAGACTTGCCATCAAAGTGTGATTTCCTTAGGTAACACCGATACTGCTGCAATGCTTCCTTGAAAAGCGCAAGCAAGCTTTGCTCGTCATGACTATCCAGATTGACCCTCGCCTACTTACAACAATGTAATGTAAATCATTGATGTGTTCAATCAGCAGAAAACAAGAAAATAATCACCATGAATAATAGCACTTACATGTAGGTGGGACAGGAAGATGTGAAAATGATGTTTGTCTTCACTATAATCTTCCCATGATGGGAATATATGCATGTAGTCCCTAACAACATTGAAAGCATTGTCTTGAAAACTGGGAATAACTGGAATGGGGTTCCAATCTGTAGGAATTGGTCGTCTCTATAGTTGGGATAGGTCTTCGGCCGGTGGACTTGCTGTACTTTTTGTTGGAGTGGGATTTTTCAGTGGTACGGCTGGTGCTATGTCAACTGAAATCAGCCTTGATGAAGATATGTACCTAGGGTAGGGTCATAGGCCTGACCTAGATACCCTCCCCTAGGGCGTCACCCTCAAACCAGAAGCATTCGAAGAGGAGTCATCATCCACTCGACCATGAGGACTTCCACTCAGAAGACTTGAAGTCACTCGACCGCGGAGACTATCACTCAACCACCAGAAGGTCTAAGGTCGCTCCGAACTACAACGGTCGGACATCACCTCATAGCTTTAATGGTCATTATGCCTCTTTATTTACTAGTGTTACCAGTAACGTCTCCCCTTTAATGTACCTTAAACCCTTTGTAACGCGGGCTGGCTGGGATCCTGGCGCACTCTATATAAGCCACCCCCTCCATAGGTACAAGGGTTCACATATTTTGTAAACTCACACACACATAATCCAGTCGGCCGCCTCAGGGCACCGAGACGTAGGGCTGTTACTTCTTCCGAGAAGGGCCTGAACTCGTAAAACTCGTGTGTACAACTACTCCATAGCTAGGATCTTGCCTCCTCATACTTACCCCCATTCTACTGTCAGTCTTAGAACCACGACAGTTGGGGCCCACCTTGGGGCAGGTGTCTTAGCAGTTTATTAGAGAAGTTGCGATTCTTCCGATTCCCATCATCATGGTTTCCGGCGGACGATTGGCTGAAGGCCGCGAGATCCGTCTCGGCGCGCTCGTCTTCATCGCCGACGACTCCGCTTGGCTCCACGAGGCTCCGCTCGATGTCCAGGCACTCCCCATCCGCGGGGTGACGCACTTCCGCACATGCGTTCACGGCGTCCTTCTTCGGCAACTGTCGACTCCGTATCAGTCGGCTCCTACGGCAACCTCCCTTTCCGTTGTTCGCCGGCGCCAGCGATCCGGTCGGTCGCAGCTTCAACGGTTGGTGAGGCACGCGGTGGCCCGCCAATTGGCCACCCCACAAATCGCGGCGATCGAGCCCGATGAAACTCTCTACGGCATGTTCGATCTATCGACTGGTTCTGTTGAGACTGCCTCCGAATGCAAAAGCAGCGACCCCGCGGCGGAAGTCTTGATGGTCAATGGACCACACAGTCCTCCTGGCTTCACCCGTGAAGGCGGTGGCGATGGCGGCGGTGATCCGTCGCGTGTTCACGAGGAGTACCGCCCCGAACCCCTCTATTCGCAGCGGCGGGAAGATCTTCGTTGCTGTAATATGGATGCACTTCACACTCCTATTGTTGGAGAAACCCCTAAGGCCTAGGCCTTGGAGGAGGCGCGCCTGGCCAACCTGGATGAGCGCACTCGACTGGAAAACCTCCAGCGCGCACTCGACGAGCATGCTCAGCAGCGGATTCCCGAGTCCAGTCGACGACAACTATTTCCGCCTCCGACTCAGGTATACCGAACCCCAACCCAGAATCTCACAGCTACAGCTCAAATAGCAGAGTTAATTCAACCTTCCCAATCAGAAGCTGGCCGAGGTTTGATGCAGATCCGGGCTTTACTCCGGGCAGCGGGGGAGCAGAATACAACAGTATCTCAATCGCGGAATAGGATTCATAGCAGGTCTGTGGTGGCGGATACTCTCCAAACTACCCATAGCCCGAGATTGCCTCCGCGGCGTGAGGGATGTGGGTACCAGCAATATCAGTACAGGAACCATGAGCAGTATGATCATCGACTCGACCACGATGACCGTCGTCGAGTGCCCACGCCTCCTCCAAGGAGTGGGTCATACGTGCCTCGGCGGCAAGATGACAGGCACCCCCACAGCGGCGAATGAAGAATTCTAGTCGACCCTAGAGAGCCAGGCTTTGATGCAAGGTCTATCCTCGTTCAAGGTCTGGTTGATAGAAACAGAGCTCACAGAGAAGGCCACGATAGAGATCATCCGACTGGAAGCAGGGTACACGTTTCAGGACCCGAGTGTTTCAGCAGAGCCATCAGAGTAGCAGTGATTCCTCCCAACTTCAGGTTGGCGACTGGAGTTAGCAAGTTCACCGGCGAGTCCAAGCCAGACACTCGGCTTGAGGATTACCGAGTGGCTGTGCAGATTGGTGGTGGCAATGATGATGTGGCCATGAAACACCTCCCCTTGATGTTGGAAGGCTCTGCCAGAGTGTGGTTGAATTAGTTGGCTCCTGGCAGCATATATAGTTGGGAGGAACTTTCTCGAGTATTTGTTAGATCCTTTGAAGGCACTTGCAAAAGGCCGGCGGGGTTAACAGAATTGCAGTGTTGTGTTCAGAAACCGAATGAAACCTTGAGGGATTATATCCAGAGATGGATCACGTTACACCATAGAGTGGAGAATGTGTCATATCACCAAGCAATTTGTGCCTTCAAGGAAGGCGTCAAGTATCGGGAGTTGAATCTGAAATTCGTTCGGACAGGAGATATGACTCTGACTTGGATGATGGAGATTGCCACCAAATATGCCAATGGTGAAGAGGAAGACCGACTCCAGAGTGGCAAACATAAAACAGTCGCCCAAGAAACCGGAGGAGGGAATTCCAGTCAGAAACAGAAGCGTAAGGCCGAACCAGCTGCTCAAGGGAAATTCAAGGGAAAACTCAAAGGGCCCCGGACTCCCAAGAAGGTTAAAGATCAAGATGGGAATGATGTGTTGGATTTACCCTGCCATATTCATACCAAAAAAGATGAAGAGGGGAATCTCATTTACCCTAAACACACCACTCGACAGTGTCGTCTCCTGATCCAGCAGTTCCGAGAGAAACAACCCAAAGAGAAGGAAAAGGAGTCGGACAGAGGAGAAGTTAGAGAAGAAGATGATGATGGTTTCCCCAATGTCAATTCCACGCTGATGATTTTTGCTGATGTTGAAAGCAAAAGTCGATTGAAGGTTATTAATAGGGAGGTGAACATGGTTGCTCCGGCAACACCCAGTTATTTGAAGTGGTCCCAGACTGCCATCATGTTTGACCAATCGAACCACCCAACGCATATAGCCACCCTTGGGAGGCAAGCACTGGTGGTCGACCCAGTAGTTAAAGGCACTCGACTGACTAAAGTGCTGATGGATGGTGGCAGTGGCCTGTCCTTTATGCTGAAACCTTGAAGGGAATGGGCATTCCGATGTCCAAGCTTAGTGAAATAAACATGAGTTTCCACGGTGTTATACCCAACAAGAAGGCTCAGTCACTCGGCCAGATCGCACTTGATGTGGTTTTCGGTGATTCCAAGAATTACAGCAAGGAAAAGTTGATGTTTGAGGTAGTGGATTTCAAGAGTGCTTACCATGCCATTCTGGAGAGACCCGCTTATGCACGTTTTATAGCTCGACCATGTTACATGTATCTCAAATTGAAGATGTCTGGCCCCAGAGGAGCAATCACTATCACTGGCAATCGGCAGAAGGCAGAAGAGTGCTTCCAGAAGGGCTCAAAAATTGCCGATGCACAAATGGCAGTAGTGGAACTGCAAGAGTATTAGAAAAATGCAGATCCGAGTGATTTGCTGTGAGCCAAGAAGCCTGCCACAGAATCCGCATTTCAGTCGTCATGGGAAATGAAGCCAATTCATGTTCACCCGACCGATCCCAATGCTGCTCCGACCCATATCTCATCAACACTCGACAGCAAATAGGAAGAAGCGCTCATCCAGTTCCTCCGTGAGAACTGGGACATCTTTGCATGGAAACCTTCTGGCATGCTGGGTGTACCCAGGGGACTGGCTGAGCATCGTTTGCGAGTCGACCTGAAAGTAAAACTAGCCAAGGAACATCTCTGATGGTCCACCGTCCAGAAGAGAAAATCAATTGGTGAGGAAGTGGCTCGGCTCCTGGCAGCTGAGTTCATCCGAGAGATTTACCACTCTGAGTGGCTCGCCAATGTTGTCATGGTCCCTAAGAAGGATGATTCACTTCGCGTGTGCATTGACTTCAAGCATATCAATCAGGCCTGCCCGAAAGATCATTTTCCTCTTCCCCGCATCGACCAAATTGTCGACTCAACTGAGGGGTGTGAGCGTTTGTCCTTCTTGGACGCCTATTCCGGTACCATCAGATTCGACTGTATGGACCCGATGAGATAAAAACGGCTTTCATCACTCCATTCGGATGTTTCTATTATGTCACTATGCCATTCGGCCTGAAGAACGCTGGAGCCACATTCATGAGGATGATTTAGAAGTGTCTACCCACTCAAATCAGTCGGAATGTGGAAGCATACATGGATGGCATTGTAGTCAAGTCACGTAAAGGTTTCGACCTGATGGCTGACCTTGCCGAAACCTTTGCCAACCTCAGAAGGTATGATATCAAGCTTAATCCATCAAAGTGCACATTCAGAGTTCCTGGTGGAAAGTTACTCGGTTTCCTCGTTTCCGAATGAGGGATCGATGCTAACCCACAGAAAGTTGGTGTCATTCTTCGGATGAAACGCCATGTGCATGTGCATGATGTCCAAAAGCTTATTGGTTGTTTGGCCGCCTTGAGTCGATTCATTTCTCATCTCGATGAAAAGGCACTGCCTCTTTACCGACTGATGAAGAAGTCTGATAATTTCGAGTGGACTCCCGAAGCTGATGCAGCATTTGTAGAGCTCAAAGCCCTGTTTCCACCCAGCCGGTGCTTGCTGCACCAATCAGCAAAGAGCCTTTACTGCTTTACATTGCAGCCACTGGACAAGTTGTCAGTACAGTACTCATGGTCGAGTGGGAAGAAGAAGGAAAAACTTATAAAGTTCAGCGCCCAGTATATTACGTTTCCGAAGTTCTGAATCCATCAAAGCAAAGATATCCCCATTATCAGAAGCTTGTTTATGGAATTTACATGACCACAAAAAAGGTTGCACACCATTTCTCTGATCATTCCATTACAATCGTCAGCGACGCAACATTATCGGAGATTTTGAACAACAGAGATGCAACTGGTCGAGTGGCAAAGTGGGCGATTGAACTCCTTCCCCTGGATATCAAGTTTGAAGCAAAGAAGGCTATTAAGTCCCAAGCAATAGCTGATTTCCTTGCCGAGTGGATCGAACAGCAACTTCCGGCCCAAATTCACTCAAAGCATTAGACCATGTTCTTCGATGGGTCCAAGATACTGAATGGTTCTAGTGCTGGAGTGGTGTTGGTCTCCCCCCGTGGTGACAAACTCATTTATGTTCTCCAGATTCACTTTGACTCCTCCAACAATGAGGCTGAATACGAGGCACTTCTGTATGGGTTGCGTATGGCCATTTCACTCGGCGTCCATCGCCTCATGGTCTATGGCGACTCGGATTTAGTGGTCAATCAAGTGATGAAGGAGTGGGACGTCAGAAGCCCAGCCATGACTGGTTATTGCAATGTAGTAAGAAAGTTAGAAAGGAGGTTTGAGGGGTTAGAGCTCCATCACATCCCTCAACTGAAAAATCAAGCAGCCGATGATCTGGCAAAGATAGGCTCCAAGAGAGAAGCCATTACTAGTAATGTGTTCCTGGAGCATATTCATACACCTTCAGTTCAAGAAGATCCCTTCACTGAAGAGCCCTCACAGCCGAAGAGTGCCACCTATCCAACTGAAATCGAGATTCCAGCCGTGGTCGACTTGATCATGGAAGTTTTGGTCATCACCTCGATTGGACAGTACCATATATCGCATACATTCTTAGAAGGTAACTCCCAGAAGATGAAGAAGAGGCTCGACAGATCGTCCGTCGATCTAAGGCCTTCACTGTGATAAGAGGACAGTTGTTCAGAGGAAGTGTGACTGGAGTTTGCCAGAAATGCATAACACCTGAACAAGGCCGAGTGATCCTCAATGATATCCACTCAGGGACATGTGGTCACCATGCGTCCTCTCGGACCATTGTGGCCAAAGCATACCGAGCGGGATTTTACTGGCCTCGGGCAAATGAGATGGCACAGGAAATAGTCGACAAATGTGAAGGTTGTCAGTTTTACTCCAACATGTCTCACAAGCCTGCATCAGCCCTGAAGACCATTCCACTCGTCTGGCCTTTTGCTGTTTGGGGATTGGGTATGGTTGGACATTTGAGGACTGGTAGGAGTGGATTCACTCATCTGCTTGTAGCAGTCGACAAGTTCACCAAGTGGATTGAAGCCAAGCCTATCAAGAACCTTGATGCCAGTACTGTTGTCAGCTTCATCAGAGAGATAACATTTAGATATGGTGTTCCACACAGCATCATCACTGTCAATGGATCAAACTTTCATTCTGATGAGTTCAGGACTTTTTGTGCTTCACAAGGTACTCGAGTCGACTATGCCTCGGTCGCCCACCCCCAGTCAAATGGGTAGGCTGAAAGAGCAAATGGATTGATTCTCAAAGGACTAAAACCCTGACTGATGCGTGACCTCAAACACGCAGCAGGAGCCTGGGTCGATGAACTTCCATCAGTATTATGGGGATTGAGGACAACTCCCAATCGGTCGACTGGCAGAGCCCCGTTTTTCTTGGTTTATGGAGCCGAAGCTGTACTTCTGAGTGACTTGCTCCACAATGCACCCCGAGTCGAGCTTTTCACAAAGGAGGAAGCAGAACAAGCACGACAGGATGCAGTTGACCTCCTTGAAGAAGAAAGAGAGATGGCCTTGATCCGATCAACCATCTATCAGCAAGACCTGCGTTGATTCCATGCCAGGAACGTGAGGGGTTGAGCATTTCAAGAGGGAGACTTAGTTCTCCGAGTGGATCAGCAGAAACCACACAAGCTTGCTCCCTCTTGGGAAGGCCCCTTCGTGGTCACCAGAGTGCTCCACAATGAAGCGTACCACCTTTACGACATCGAGCAAAAGAAAGACGAGCCGCGCGCCTAGAATGCGGAGCTGCTCCGCCTCTTTTATACTTAAACACTCAGTCCGCTGAGATGTAATAAGAACACCTTTGTATTTTGTTTATCAAAGACAAGAGTTTTACAGTCTTCTAAAAAGATTTTCGTTTACGTCTGTTTCTGAAATTACCCACTGGGTGGCTCAGCTACGAATTTGTTTTGCCTATGTTAAAAAAATCCTACCGAGTGATGAGCAAACCTCTCACTCGAGGGCTTAGCTGTGAACCCATTTCGCCTAAGTTGAAAAAATCCTACTGAGTGATGAGCAAACCTCACACTCGGAGGCTTAGCTGCAGCCCCGTGCTCGTCTAAGTTTCAAAAATCCTACCGAGTGATGATCAAACCTCTCACTCGGGGGCTTAGCTGCGAACCCGTTTCGCCTAAGTTGAAAAAATCCTACCGAGTGATGAGCAAGCCTGTCACTCGGAGGCTTAGCTGCAGTCCAATGCTCGCCTAAGTTGAAAAAATCCT
>NC_041380.1:379628364-379655223 GCF_002162155.2 Triticum dicoccoides | reverse complement strand
TTAGCTACAGACCCGTGCTCGCCTAAGTTTCAAAAATCCTACCGAGTGATGAGCAAACCTCACACTCGGGGGCTTATCTGCAGTCTAGTACTCGCCTAAGTTTCAAAAATCCTACCGAGTGATGAGCAAACCTCATACTCGGAGGCTTAGCTGCAGCCCCGTGCTCGCCTAAGTTTCAAAAATCCTACTGAGTGATGAGCAAACCTCACACTCGGGGGCTTAGCTGCAGTTTAGTACTCGCCTAAGTTCCAAAAATCCTACCGAGTGATGAGCAAACCTCATACTCGGAGGCTTAGCTGCAGCCCCGTGCTTGCCTAAGTTTCAAAAATCCTACTGAGTGATGAGCAAGCCTCTCACTCGGAGGCTTAGCTGCAGTCCAGTACTCGCCAAAGTTGAAAAAGTCCTACCGAGTGATGAGCAAGCCTCTCACTCGGGGGCTTAGTTGCAGCCCCGTGCTCACCTAAGTTTCAAAAATCCTACCGAGTGATGAGCAAGCCTCTCACTCGGAGTCTTAGCTGCAGCCCCGTGCTCGCCTAAGTTCCAAAAATCCTACCGAGGGATGATCAAACCTCACACTCGGGGACTTAGCTGCAGCTTAGTACCCGCCTAAGTCGAAAAACCACCCTTATCCGCAAGGATGACGAGGTGCAGGTCGACTGCAATCCTCTCACAAAGCTGCGCTACAAGTACAATGTCCGCTCCATCCCTATCCGCAAAGATGATGAGGTGCAGGTCGAGTCCAATCCTCTCACGGAGCCACGCTACAAGTACAATGTCCGCTCCATCCCTATCCGCAAGGATGACGAGGTGCAGGTCGACCGCAACCCTCTCCTCGGAGCTGCGCCACAAATACAATGTGCGCTCCATCCTTATCCGCAAGGACGGCAAGGTGCTGGTCGACTGGGATATCTCCTTTAGAGTTGCATCTCGAAGGATATTCCGATTGAAGAACAAGTTCTACTCGAAGACGAATGCAAGCATATGCAGAAGATAAACCAAGATCGGATAAAATCTCAAGAGTTTCAAAACGAAGATAAAAGTACTCGGGCATCAGGCCCGAAGGAGTTTAACGGTTACAGAAACCACTCGGCATTCCGAGGCAAATTTAAGGCAAGTTTAAATCTCAAGTTTGTTCATTCAGCAGGAGGAGGGCTTGCAGGCTCGACGAATTCGTCCAAGTCAATTCCATCAGTGATCCGAGTGGCAGCAGCGATGAAAGTCTCCATGAAGGACTAGAAGTCATGCCTTTTGGTTTTGGCGACCTTGATCGCCGCGAGCTTATCTTCACGGGCTTCCTTGCAGTGGACTCTTACCAGCGACAGAGCCACGTCAGCACCGCATCGGGCAGAGGACTTCTTCCATTCTTGCACCCAACCGGGGACCTCGTTGGGTCGAGCCATCAAAGACTCGAGATCATTTTGAAGTGTTGCCCTTGACCAGAGCGATGAGTCGATGCGTGAAACTGCCACCTTCAGACAAGCAAGATAACTTGTAACACTGGCGATGCGGGATTCCAGTCGAAGCACATTCATGGCAGCCTCGTCGCCGACTGGAGAAAGGATAGGGTCCACACCCATCTCGATCCGTCCAGTCTCCTCTTCAAAGTTTTGGCAGAATTCTGCAGTCAAGGAGTTAATGAGTCGACTGGACATGACTAACTTGCAAACAGTAAAGCAGTCGGATTAAGGGTACCTTCGAGCATAAGAAAGAGCTTCTTGGTGAGGGTTTCTAGATAAGCTTCTAAGTCATTTCTCTTACGAGCCATGTCTTCCAGCTTCTCGTTCAGAGCCACCTTATCCTTCTTCAAACGAGTTGCCTCTCGGTTGGATTCAGTGAGAGAAGACTTCAGCTTGCTTACTTCGTCTTCCAGCACTCCGACTGAAGCCAGCTTCTTGTCAGCAAGGGTAGTCTTCTCTTGAGCCTCCTTCTGCGCAGCTGCAAGGTCCAAGTCCTTCTTCTCTAGAGCCAACCTCATTTTCTCTGCAAAACAAGCATTTAGATCAAACAAAAGATCGAAGGTATAATTTAAAGGACGCTCGACATGAGTAGTCGACAGGCAGTTACCTTCCATACCGGCAACTTCATCTTGAGCCTTCTTCAAATTTTGTTGGCCAGCTCCAGGTCAAGGTTGAGTTGCCTCTGCTTCTCCTCAAATTCGGTGAACTTGGAAATGAGAGTACAAGATTTCTGCAGAGAGTAAAAGACATATCAATCGACAAGGTCAAAGATTATTTACTTCCGAGTGAATAAAACTTCAAAGTTTACTCAGACCCCAACCGACTGCCAGCAGTCGATGCGGTCTCGGGGACTACACCCAGTGGGTGCACTTGGCGTGCCCCCACTGGTTCAGTTTCCACTCGGCCGGTCCGCCCAGGTCAAGTAAAAAAAAAGAAGAAGTACTCAGACCCCGGCCGACTGTCGGCAGTCAACCTGGTCTTGGGGAGTACACCCAGTGGGTGCACTTGGCGTGCCCCCACTGGTTCAGATCCGCCTAGACCGAGTGGAAGAAAGGAAAGAGAAAGAAGTGCTCAGACCCCAGCCGACTGCCAGCAGTCGACTGCGGTCTCGGGGACTACACCCAGTGGGTGCACTTGTCGTGCCCCCACTGGTTCAGAACCCACTCGACCAAACCGAGTGGAAGAGCGCAAATACTAAAGACAACAAAACACTCAGTGGGTGTATAGATTCGAAGCAGACAATAAGAGATTGTATGAAGGACAATATTCAGGTAGCATATCCTAATAGAACAAGTTCAGTCGGAAGTCAACTTACCTGAACATTGGCTCGAAGAGCCGCGCTGGCGTCGTAAGCAGCCTGGCTATTGTCGTGCACCGCCTTCATCCGCTCCATCATTACGCCAGCTTGACGGATAGCCTCCATAGCAGCGTCCGACTGGCTTTCCGGAACATGATAGGTGGTGAAGAAGGGGACAAATGGTCCAGATGCAGAAGCTTGGAGCTCCGAGGCATGAGGTTGGATGGCTGAAGAAAACACTGGTACAGTCGATGGTGCGAGGCGTTCACTCAACGCCGGGACAACAAAAGTTACAGAGGCTCTACCTGCATCTTCGGGCTGTTGGACTGTTGGTTCTGTCACCAGTTCCGACTGAGATATCTTGCCAGCTGCTGCTTTCTTGCTCCTTCCGGGCCTCGGTACCACGTCTTCATCGTCATCCGGAAGCTCGATAACATTGAGTGGGGCTGCAAATAAATCAGTCGACCCCAAGTGAATCACCAGAATTTAATCGACCAAATAATCAAGAACAAGATCATGAGAATTGTACCTGGGTTGGAGGTAACCGCATCTTCCATCTCCTCGTCTTGGTACCGGCGGGTGGAAGTTCCAGAGGTGGCAGCACTGCAAATATCAACATTCAGTCGGTTACGTTCTGTTACCCAATTCAACCAAAGGATTATCTCAGATTGTTACCCAGAGATAGTGGGAATGGCCACTTTGATTTTGGGCAAAGCCTTCGGCGATTTGGAAGATGCAGCCTTCGGTGGTTTCGGCATTGGAGGCGGCACAGTCTTGGGCTGCTTCAGTGCCTTCTCAGTCGGTACTGGAGAAGACGTCCGAGGGCACTTTGAAGACTGCCCCATTGGTGCGGCCACCAGGTCGGGGGTGCTTGCCGGGTCATGAGTGTGCTTGAACCTCCTTTCTCTACGAGGTGGCGAGTCGACTTCTTCTTCATCACTTGGGTCATCGCTCTCCTCGTCCTCCTCTTCATCCGAGTGCCAGTCGCCACTCTCGCCTCCACTCGCCTCCCCCTCGGGATCTTGCTCCTGCTCTCCGTTGGGCATTGAATAGATATCAACAAGGGCCTAGAAGACAATGAACAAAAGAAAGATAGTCGGCCGTCAACAAGATGTTACATGGTTAATCAAGAAAACACTCGACAATGCAAAATCGTACCTGTTCTGGCTGGCGCAAATGGTCGAATGGAACCACCCTCCTGGACCCCCGGGGGTTATCCTTGTTGCCAGTAATGCCTCTCAGCCACTGCTCCACCGTGTTCTCACTGACATCCTCTAGGTGGATCCGAGTGGAATCCTCGATTCCCGAGTACATCCACATCGGATGGTCACGAGCTTGGAGTGGTTGGATACGTCGACTGAGGAAGACCTCCAACAGGTCCATACCGGTCACTCCGTCGCGGACGAGTTGGACCATCCGCTCGACCAACACCTTCACCTACGCCTTCTCCTGTGGGATCACTCTCAAGGTGGAGGGCTTCTCTACTCGGGCCATGGAAAAGGGGGGAAGTCCAGTCGACTGACCCGGAGTCGGCTGGTCCTTGCAGTAGAACCAGGTCGACTGCCAACCCCGGACCGACTCGGGAAGGATCATAGTTGGGAAAGTGCTTTTGTTCCACATCTGAATTCCAAGACCCCCGCACATCTGTATCACTTGCGTCCTCTCGTCACTCGGGTTGGCATTCTTGACCGTTTGAGAATGGCACGTGAATATGTGCTTGAAGAGACCCCAGTGTGGTCGACAACCCAGGAAGTTCTCGCACATGGACACGAAAGCGGCAAGGTACACGATGGTGATTGGGGAAAAGTGGTGGAGTTGAGCCTCGAAGAAGTGCAAGAAACCTCGAAAGAAAGGATGGGGAGGCAAAGAAAACCCGCGGTCGACGTGAGTAGCAAAGAGAAGACACTCACCCTCCTGCGGCTGCGGCTCGGTCTCATTCCCCGGGAGCCGCGCCGATTTGTGGGGGATCAGTCCCCGCTCGACCAGGTCGTCGATATCGTCTTGGCTGATTGTTGAGCGAATCCAGTTGCCTTGGATCCAGCCAGGCGGCAGGCCGGACCTCGACGAAGACCCGCTCCGGCTGGTCCTCTTCCCTTTCGCCTTCGCCGTCGCCTTCTTGGCACGCTCCAACGCCACCGTCTTCTCCTTCCCCATGACAGCGGATCGAGTTCAAACAGGGCGACGACACCGAGGGCAGAGGCAGATGCGGTGGAGAAAACAGAGGAGGAAGGGGAAGAATGAGAACGCACTATGCGAAAACCCCCGTCCAACGCCTTATATGAGATCATTTCCGAGTGGCTGACTCGTGGGCCCAGGTGATCCGATCAAATCCCATAATAGTTGCGCACGCGATACGTGACGAAAAAGGTGGCGTGGAGATCGAGGTGGCCTGCCTAATCCATCCCGATTACTGCGGCCTCCCCCGCCCGGCGCGCTTCTCGAAATTCGAATCCCGTGAAATCCGTAGACAGCAGAACAACCCGTCAACCGGAAGATTTTTCCCCATATCAACACTCGAAGCTTAACAATGAAGGTTCACTCGACAAAACCAAGAATGGATCAAGGCGACTGAACAAGCAGTTGAAGTCATCATGAATGTTCATTCGACCTCTGGACAAGACATTTCCGAAGCACAAAAGCTGAATCGGAGAGGTTACCAACTCCTTCCCCACTCGAACCCTGAACCATTCGGGGGCTAATGATGAAGATATGTACCTAGGGTAGGGTCATAGGCCTGACCTAGACACCCTCCCCTAGGGCTTCACCCTCAAACCAGAAGCCTTTGAAGAGGAGTCATCATCCACTCGACCATGAGGACTTCCACTCGGAAGACTTGAAGTCACTCGACCGTGGAGACTGTCACTCGACCACCAGAAGGTCTAAGGTCGCTCCGAACTGCAACGGTCGGACATCACCTCATAGCTTTAATGGTCATTATGTCTCTTTATTTACTAGCATTACCAGTAATGTCTCCCCTTTAATGTACCTTAAACCCTTTGTAACGTGGGCTGGCTGGGGTCCTGGCGCACTCTATATAAGCCACCCCCTCCACAGGTACAAGGGTTCGCATCTTTTGTAAACTCACACACGCATAATCCAGTCGACCGGCTGAGAGCACCGAGACGTAGGGCTGTTACTTCTTCCGAGAAGGGCCTGAACTTGTAAAACTCATGTGTACAACTACTCCATAGCTAGGATCTTGCCTCCTCATACTTACCCCCCATTCTACTGTCAGTCTTAGATCCACGACAGGCATACCTTTAGCTGGAGTGCAGGTCCTGTGTGGTGGGGCTAGTGGTGTGGCTAGTTAAGTATGTGTACAATTTGCTAGAGTCGTCCAACATTTTGTGTCACTGGTTGTACAGCTGCTACCTCTTGAGCACTGCGTTGGTTTTCCCTTGAAGAGGAAAGGGTGATGCAGCAAAGTAGCGTAAGTATTTCCCTCAGTTTTTGAGAACTAAGGTATCAATCCAGTAGGAGTCCGCGCACGAGTCCCTCGCACCTACATAAACAAATAAATCCTCGCAACCAACGCGATAAGGGTTTGTCAATCCCTACACGGTCACTTACGAGAGTGAGATCTGATAGATATGATAGGATAATAGTTTTGGTATTTTTATGATAAAGAGAAATAAAAGATGCAAATGAAAATAAATGGCAAAGGAAATAACTAAGTATTGGAAGATTAATATAATGGAAGATAGACCCGGGGGCCATAGGTTTCACTAGTGGATTCTCTCAAGAGCATAAGTATTTACGGTGGGTGAGCACATTACTGTTGAGCAGTTAACAGAATTGAGCATAGTTATGAGAATATCTAGGTATGATCATGTATATAGGCATCACGTCCGAGACAAGTAGACCGACTCCTGCTTGCATCTACTACTATTACTCCACACGTCGACCGCTATCGAGCATGCATCTAGAGTATTAAGTTCAAGAGAAAAGAGTAACGCTTTAAGCAAGATGACATGATGTAGAGGGATAAACTCATGCAATATGATATAAACCCCATCTTGTTATGCTCGATGGCAACAATACAATACGTGCCTTGCTGCCCCTACTGTCACTGGGAAAGGACACCGCAAGATTGAACCCAAAGCTAAGCACTTCTCCCATTGCAAGAAAGATCAATCTAGTAGGCCAAACCAAACTGATAATTCGAAGAGACTTGCAAAGATAACCAATCATACATAAAAGAATTCAGAGAAGATTCAAATATTGTTCATAGATAAACTTGATCATAAACCCACAATTCATCGGTCTCAACAAACACACCGCAAAAGAAGATTACATCGAATAGATCTCCACAAGAGAGGGGGAGAACTTTGTATTGAGATTCAAAAAGAGAGAAAAAGCCATCTAGCTAATAACTATGGACCCGTAGGTCTGAAGTAAACTACTCACACTTCATCGGAGGGGCTATGGTGTTGATGTAGAAGCCCTCCGTGATCGATGCCCCCTCCAGCGGAGCTCCGGAAAAGGCCCCAAGATGGGATCTTGTGGATACAGAAAGTTACGGCGGTGGAATTAGGGTTTTGGCTCCGTATCTGGTAGTTTAGGGGTACGCAGGTATATATAGGAGGAAGGAGTACGTCGGTGGAGCAACAGGGGGCCCACGAGGGTGGAGGGCGCGCCTGGGGGGGGTAGGCACGCCCCCCTACCTCGTGCCTTCCTTGTTGATTACATGACGTAGGGTCCAAGTCCTCTGGATCATGTTCGTTCCGAAAATCACGTTCCTGAAGGTTTCATTCCGTTTGGACTCTGTTTGATATTCTTTTTCTGCGAAACCCTAAAATAGGCAAAAACAACAATTCTGGGCTGGGCATCCGGTTAATAGGTTAGTCCCAAAAATAATATAAAAGTGTATAATAAATCCCAATAATGTCCAAAACAGAATATAATATAGCATGGAACAATCAAAAATTGTAGATACCTTGGAGACGTATCAAGCATCCCCAAGCTTAATTCCTGCTCGTCGTCGAGTAGGTAAATGATAAAAACAGATTTTTTGTTGTGGAATGCTACTTGGCATAGTTTCAATGTAATTCTTCTTAATTGTGGTATGAATATTCAGATCCGAAAGATTCAAGACAAAAGTTCAATATTGACATAGAAATAATAATACTTCAAGCATACTAACTAAGCAATTATGTCTCTTCAAAATAACATGGCCAAAGAAAGTTATCACTACAAAATCATATAGTCTGGTTATGCTCTATCTTCACCACACAAAGTATTTAAATCATGCACAATCCCGATGACAAGCCAAGCAATTTTGTTTCATACTTTTGGTGTTCTCAAACTTTTTCAATCTTCATGCAATACATGAGCGTGAGCCATGGACATAACACTTTAGGTGGAATTGAAAGGTGGTTGTGGAGGAGACAAAAAAGGGGGAAGATAGTCTCACATCAACTAGGCGTATCAACGGGCTATGGAGATGCCCATCAATGGATATCAATGTGAGTGAGTAGGGATTGCCACGCAACAAATGCACTACAGCTATAAGTATATGAAAGCTCAACAAAAAGAACTAAGTGGGTGTGCATCCAACTCGCTTGCTCACGAAGACCTAGGGCATTTTGAGGAAGCCCATCTTTGGAATATACAAGCCAAGTTCTATAATGAAATTTTTTCACTAGTATATGAAAGTGATAACATAGGAGACTCTCTATTATGAAGATCATGGTGCTACTTTGAAGCACAAGTGTGCTAAAAGGATAGTAGCATTGTCCCTTCTCTCTTTTTCTCTCATATTTTTCATTTGGACTTTTTTATGGCCTCTTTTTTTCGTCCGGGGTCTCATCCCGACTTGTGGGGGAATCATAGTCTCCATCATCCTTTCCTCACTTGGGACAATGCTCTAAAAATGATGATCATCACACTTTTATTTACTTACAACTCAACAATTACAACTCAATACTTAGAACAAAATATGACTCTATGTGAATGCCTCCGGGGGTGTACTGGGATATGCAATGAATCAAGAGTGACATGTATGAAAGAATTATGAACGATGGCTTTGCCACAAATACAATGTCAACTACATGATCATGCAAAGCAATATGACAATGATGGAGCGTGTCATAGTAAACGGAACGGTGGAAAGTTGCATGGCAATATATCTCGGAATGGCTATGGAAATGCCATGATAGGTAGGTATGGTGGCTGTTTTGAGGAAGGTATATGGTGGGTGTATGATACCGGCGAAAGGTGCGCGGATTAGAGAGGCTAGCAATGGTGGAAGGGTGAGGGTGCGTATGATCCATGGACTCAACCTTAGTCATGAAGAACTCATATACTTATTGCAAAAATCTACAAGTTATCAAAGCAAAGTATTACGTGCATGCTCCTAGGGGGATAGATTGGTAGGAAAAGACCATCGCTCGTCCCTGACCGCCACTCATAAGGAAGACAATCAATAAATAAATCATGCTCCGACTTCATCACATAATGGTTCACCATACGTGCATGCTACGGGAATCACAAACTTTAACACAAGTATTTCTCAAATTCACAACCACTCGACTAGCATGACTCTAATATTACCATCTCCATATCTCAAAACAATTATCAAGTATCAGACTTCTCATAGTATTCAACACACTCATAAGAAAAAAATTATTAATCTTGAATGCCTAGCATAATTAAAGCAATTAATCTTGAATGCCTAACATAATTAAAGCAAACTACCATGCTGTTTTGTAGGACTCTCAAAATAATCTAAGTGAAGCATGAGATAACAATAGTTTCTATAAAACAAATCCACCGACGTGCTCTAAAAGATATAATTGAAGCACTAGAGCAAAAACTATATAACTCAAAAGATATAAGTGAAGCACATAGAGTATTCTAACAATTTGCGAATCATGTGTGTCTCTCTCAAAAGGTGTGTACAGCAAGGATGATTGTGGAAAACTAACAAATAAAGACTCAAATAATACAAGACGCTCCAAGCAGAACACATATCATGTGGTAAATAAAAATATAGCTCCAAGTAAAGTTACCGATGGAAGTAAATGAAAAGGGGATGCCTTCCGGGGCATCCCCAAGCTTTGGCTTTTAGGTGTCCTTAGATTATCTTGGGGTGCCATGGGCATCGCCAAGCTTAGGCTCTTTCCACTCGTTGTTCCATAATCCATCAAATCTTTTACCCAAAACTTGAAAACTTCACAACACAAAACTTAAAGTAGAAAATCTCGTGAGCTCCGTTAGTGAAAGAAAACAAAAGACCACTTCAAGGTACTGTAATGAGATCATTCTTTATTTATATTGGTGTTAAACCTAATGTATTACAACTTCACTATGGTTTATAAACTATTTTACTAGCCATAGATTCATTAAAATAAGCAAACAACACACGAAAAACAGAATCTGTCAACAACAGAACAGTCTGTAGTAATCTGTAGCTAACGCAAGATCTGGAACCCCAAAAATTCTCAAATAAATTTCTGGACATGAGTAATTTATCTATTAATCATATGCAAAAAGAATTAACTAAATATCACTTTCCGAATAAAAACGGCAGCAATTCTTGTGAGCGCTAAAGTTTCTGTTTTTTACAGAAAGATTAAAAAGACTTTCCCCAAGTCTTCCCAATGGTTCTACTTGGCACAAACACTAATTAAACACAAAAACACAAACAAAACAGAGGCTTGATAAATTATTTATTACATAACAGCAAGGATAAATATTGTGTTGTCTCCCAACAAACGCTTTTCTTTAAAGCCTTATAGCTAGGCATAAGATTTCAATGATGCTCACATGAAAGACAAGAATTGAAGCACAAAGAGAGCATCATAGAACACGTGACAAACACATGTAAGTCTAACATACTTCCTATGCATAGGCATCTTATAGGCAAACAAATTATCAAGGAAAGCAAAAACTAGCATATGCAAGAAAGCGGAAAGAAACAATAGTAATCTCAACATAATGAGAGGTAATCTAGTAACATGAAAATTTCTACAACCATACACTACAAAAAAAAGACACATCCGTGACATTTTGGGCCGAACAAATTTTTTTGTCATACATATGACACTTCTATGACAATAATTGTGACAAAACTTGGTATCATCATAGATGTGGTGGGCTCCTACTTCTATGACAAAAAATCATGACAGAAAATTGGCTTTTCGTCCTGGGCGGGCCGGAGATGCAGCTGAAGGACATTCTTAGGGCCGTCCATGACGGAAAAAACCGTGGTAGAAGCGAGGGGGAGGAAAATTTCGGGGAGTTCCCGCTTACGGTGGGAGGTCGGGGGCCAAGCGATGCGCATTTTGTTGGAAATATGCCCTAGAGGCAATAATAAAATGGTTATTATTATATTTCTTTGTTCATGATAATTGTCTATTATTCATGCTATAATTGTGTTATCCAGAAATCATAATACATGTGCGAATACATAGACCACAACACGTCCCTAGTGAGCCTCTAGTTGACTAGCTCGTTGATCAAAAGATAGTCATGGTTTCCAGACTATGGACATTGGATGTCATTGATAACGGGATCACATCATTAGGAGAATGATGTGATGGACAAGACCCAATCCTAAGCATAGCTCAAAGATTGTGTAGTTCGTTTGCTGTAGCTTTTCCGAATGTCAAGTATCATTTCCTTAGACCATGAGATTGTGCAACTCCCGGATACCGTAGGAGTACCTTGGGTGTGCCAAACGTCACAACGTAACTGGGTGACTATAAAGGTACACTACAGGTATCTCCGAAAGTGTCTGTTGGGTTGGCACGAATCGAGACTGGGATTTGTCACTCCGTATGACGGAGAGGTATCTTTGGGCCCACTCGGTAATGCATCATCATAATGAGCTCAATGTGACCAAGTGGTTGATCACGGGATCATGCATTACGGCACGAGTAAAGTGACTTGCCGGTAACGAGATTGAACAAGGTATTGGGATACCGACGATCGAGTCTCGGGCAAGTAACGTACCGATTGACAAAGGGAATTTTATACGGATTGATTGAATCCTCGACATCGTGGTTCATCCGATGAGATCATCGAGGAGCATGTGGGAGCCAACATGGGTATCCAGATCCTGCTGTTGGTTATTGACCGGAGTGTCGTCTCGGTCATGTCTGCATGTCTCCCGAACCCGTAGGGTCTACACACTTAAGGTTCGGTGACGCTAGGGTTGTAGAGATATTAGTATGCAGTAACCCGGAAGTTGTTCGGAGTCCCGGATGAGATCTCGGATGTCACGAGGAGTTCCGGAATGGTCTGTAGGTAAAGATTTATATATAGGAAGTCTAGTTTGGGCCATCGGGAAGGTTTCGGGGGTCGCAGGTATTGTACCGGGACCACCGGAAGGGTCCCGGGGGGTCCACCGGGTGGGGCAACCTATCCCGGAGGGCCCCATGGGCTGAATTGGGAGGGGAACCAGCCCCTAGTGAGCTGGTGCGCCCCCCTTGGGCCTCCCCTGCGCCTAGGGTTGGGAAACCCTAGAGGTGGGGGCGCCCCCCACTTGGCTTGGGGGGAAGCCACCCCTTGGCCGCCGCCCCCCTTAGAGATCCATATCCTAGGGCCGGTGCCCCCCCAAGGCCCCTATATAAAGAGGGGGGGAGGGAGGGAAGCCGCACCCTTGCTCTTGGCGCCTCCCTCTCCCTCCGTAACACGTCTCCTCCCCGCTTGCGCTTGGTGAAGCCCTGCCGGGATCCTGCTGCATCCACCACCACGCCGTCGTGCTGCTGGATCTTCATCAACCTCTCCTTCCCCCTTGCTGGATCAAGAAGGAGGAGACGTTTTCCCAACCGTACGTGTGTTGAACGCGGAGGGGCTGTCCATTCGGCACTTGGTCATCGGTGATTTGGATCACGACGAGTACGACTCCATCAACCCCGTTCTCTTGAACGCTTCCGCGCTCGATCTGCAAGGGTATGTAGATGCACTCCTCTCTCCCTCGTTGCTAGATGACTCCATAGATTGATCTTGGTGATGCATAGAAAATTTTAAAATTCTGCTACGTTCCCCAACACGTTTCTCTCATACACGTACGCGCGTGTGTGCGAGGCGTTGGCTCTAACTGAACCCGAGCGAGGCGTTGGGCTCTAGCTGAACCCGAGCGATTGCACTGCAGGCTACCCATTACTGAACCCGAGCGATCGATCGATGGTTGTTAACTGAACCTGATCGAGCGATTCCTTCGCTACTACTGCTAACTGAAGCCGATCGATGCTGCCTCTGGATGAACAGGACCCCGTGGTGTTGCCTCTGGATGAACAGGACCCCGATCGATCGAGCCGGTTCGGGTTGGATGAACAGGACCCCGTGGAGGGCTGGATGAACAGGACCACCCCATGGAGGGAAGGATGAACAGTGGAGGGCAGAATGAATAGTAGCGCGTGGAGGGATGGTTGAACAGGAGCCCGTGGAGAGGGCTGGTTGAACAGTAGCCGGTGGAGTAGCGCGCGGTGGAGGCTGGATGAACTGGAGCCCGTGGATGAACAGTCGCAGGTGGAGGCTGGAGGAGGTCGACGGTGGATGAACAGTAGCTCGTGGAGGCTGGAGGGGGTCGACGGTGGAGATGAACAGTATCTTGTGGAGTCCCGTTTTGCGGTACGCCACACCCCTCCCGTTGAACAGGACCCCCGTTTCAACCATAGCGCTCCAACACAAGTCCGTTTCGTCCGTTTTGTGGTACGCCACACCCCTCCCGATCAACAGGAGCCCCATTTCGACCGTAGGAGGTCAGTTTCCTCCGTTTTGCGGTACGCCAAACCCCTCCCGATGAACAGGATCCCGTTTCAAACGTGGCTGGTCGAACACAAGGCCGTTTCCTCTGTTCTGCGGTACGCCAGGCCTCGTTTCCATCGCCTGTTCCGTCCAAGGCCTCCCGATGAACACGACGCATTCCGTTGCCTCCCCATGAACACGACACATTCTGTTGCCTCCCCATGAACACGATGATGACACTGTTTCTTTGTTCCGACCCAGCCATGTACACGAGCCCTGGCCGTACGTATGCACGAGTAGGCGTTCGAGACCCCGCCCGTATGTACACATACGTGGCCATATTTTCTTTCTTGCACCCTGGCCGCTGTATGTACGTGTACATGCTACGTGCGCGCCTCTACTACGACACGTGCACCTCTACATCGACCAGTATATATGTACGTACACATTCATGACCAGAATGACAACGCTATGTACGCTTCGACCAGGTGGGTCCCAACTGTCAGGCACTTCCTTGCGTGTGAAGATGTAGCTGGTGGGTCCCAGCAGTCAGGGGTAAAGGTTTTTTCGCGAAATATGGTGGCCCGTCCAGTGGGTCCCCGCTGTCAGGTGGAGGAATAATTATTTTGCACGTAATAAGGAGGCACTTCCTTGCTGCGGCCGTGGACCCAGCTGTCAGCGTCTCCATGCACAGTACTCTTTCGATGGAAGTCGGTCATTGACCACATTGACCATGCCGCACCGAGAGCACCACGGCGGTGGACGACGATGGGGCTTAGGAAGGGGACGACACGGAGCCGGGGAAGACGCGGCAGCGGAAGCCCGCGCGGAGAGGAGTATGAGGGTTTACTGGTTCGGCTGCGTTGTGAGGCTGCCGTCGCTGCAGGGCCTGGCCAGCGGTGGGAATAGTAGGGGGTGGTGAGGCCTGCGCGGCAGCACATCCGGCCACGGGTGGCAGGAGCATGCGGCACGACCGGCGCTGCTTTGGGCGGCTGGAGGAAGAAGACTAGAGGTTGAAGAAGCACTACGGCCGTTGGATGGACATTGTACGGTCACTGGAGCTAGAATCGTTCATATTGACTAAGTTGACAAAGCCCTTCGTCCCCGTCAACTTAGTAGGCCCACAAGTCAGCCTCCCACCAAGGTGGGTCCCAGCTAGGCGGGGGAGTATTCATTTTTTTGTGCGTAATAAGGAGGCACTTCCGGTTGGTCTGAGCTGACAGCGGGGGGAATGTTTTTTCGCGAAATACGGTGGCCCGTCCGGTGGGTCCTAGCAGTCAAGGGGAAACGATTTTTTTCGCAAAATACTGGTGGCCCGTCCGGTGGGTCCCCGCTGTCAGGTGGAGGAATAATTATTTTGCGCGTAATAAGGAGGCACTTCCTTGCGGCTGCCGTGGACCCAGCTGTCAGCCTCTCCACGTACAGTACTGTTCTGATGGAAGCCGGTCGTTGACCATATTGACCATGCCGCGCCGAGAGCACCACGGCGGTGGACGACGGCGGGGCATAGGAAGGGGACAATGCGGAGCCGGGGAAGACACGACAGTGGATGCCCACGCGGAGAGGAGTACGAGCGTTCACCGGTTCGGCTGCGGTGTGAGGCTGCCGTCGCTGCAGAATAACAGGGGTGTGGGTGAGTAGAGGGATGCCCTGGCCAGCGGTGGGAGTAGTAGGGGGCGCTGAGGCCTGCGCGGCAGCACAACCGGCCACGGGAGGCGGGAGTAGGCGGTCCCGCCGGCGCTGCTTTGGCGGCTGGAGCAAGAAGATCAGAGATTGAAGAAACACGACGGCCGTTGGATTGACATCCAACGGTTACGTATGCTAGAATCGTTTGTTGACGTATATAATAACTAAAAAAATCTTGTATACGCGTCAACTAAACAGGCCCACAAGTCAGACCACTCCCTCTTTTTTTAATAATTTATATATAGCTCATGGCAACTTCTTATGCAATTTATTGCAGTCGTTTTTTTGGTTGGCCAGGGCCAATTTCACATATTTCTGTGGATTCCAAACTATTTTTAATACCGAAATGTCCAGCCAGATTTAAAGTACTTTGAAGATATATTTAAATTAGGTTAATGCCCAGTGAAATAGGAATCCGAAAATGTAATAAAATTCAGAAATTATAAAGTAATTGCCAATTTGTCATCTGTTTTTATATTTACAACCCATTTCATATTACTTTCAAGATTTGCAGGCATCTTGAAAGAGTTGCAGCCCATCAGGGCGTAGAAAAATAAGTAGGCCTGGATTGGGTATTCTTCAGAAAAAATAAATTGAGCTCATTTTCACAAAGAAAAAATAGCTGGGTTGGTCAGATGGTGAACATAAAATATAAGCCTGGGCTAGAATGGCCACAGCCCAGTTCAAACCCTGCTCCGTCTCAACAATACCAAACAAAAAAGTACTGCTCGAGTAGCGACGTCCCAGGTGTCAGCCGATCTTGTGCTGTTCTCTTGTCTATTGACTATATACGCTCCCAATGTCGTGGGTCCCAGATGTCAGGAAAACACTAGGAGGAAGCATTTTATTTTTCCATACGCTGACGTGGTGGGCCCCTACTGTCATCCTCTCCACGTACTTCTGCCGATTCCTGTTGTTTGTTGACCATATTGACAACGCAAGAGGGAGGCGCCGCGGCGAGCGCACCAAAGCGCGCAGAGGACGTCGGCGTTAACGATTTAGGAGACGGTGGGGCGGCGATGCGTGCGCTGAGGCGCAGCCAGCCATGGGAGGCAGAAGCAGGCGGCCCCGCCGGCGCTGGTTTGGTTTTGGCGGCTGGAGGAAGACAGGACTGAAGAAACACGACAGACTGTAGTACTTAACAACCTTAACTGAAACCAGCAGGGGCACTTAACAACCAAAGCTGAAAGCATTATGAGTACTTATACAGGTTCAACCATACGAAGCACGCCTGAAACAGTGCTACTTCGCCTACAGTTAACCAAGGGTGAGGCCGCCAAGCCCCAGGACAAGGCCTAGGCGCCACCCCGCGCATCCACCACCTTCTGAAAGCGGCTTCATCTCGCAACATGGTCAATAAACATGATATTCGCTTTAGAGCCATGGAAAAGCATGAACATAATCTTCTGTCCTATTCTCCAAGATGGGCGGGCCTTCATTATTTGAGACCACCCATGAATAAGTATCTTTTCACCTCCAAGGGGAATTGAGTAGGTCGACATAAACATCATGTTGTGACCAAGCACAAGTCTGACCCGACCATGGTCAGGCATCTGTATAGGAACAATAGAACTTGGCAGTTCCTATTTCAAGAAGATCACAGCTATAAAACTGTGTATAAGCAATAGTTTATGAACAACATATATAACAGAAAACAGCTCGTACCATAAGTTTCTCGACACAGTTGGACCTATTCAACGAGTGCAGCAGTGGCACACATATCCCACGTGGCCTTCCACCATTGAAACGCCCCACAAGGACCTCAAGACGATCAATAAAGTGTAGGAACTTGTGGATGTCGATCCAGTCAACTTCAGTGCCATTAGTAACAGCCGAGTTATTACAGAGTAACAAATGAGCAGACTGCTTTACTCTGAAAAAACCTACACGTGCCACCGATTATAAGAAAATATTAGTTAGAAGTAGCATCTTCGTGAGAGATTCGTTGCTACTTCTAAAGTTAAATTGTGATTAGTTAGACAGAATAGGTGGATTAAGAAGTAATTGAGGCAACAAGCAAGAACCAGATACAAAACTAACATGGATGAACAACTGGAATGATGTCGGGGTGGAAGATCGCAGTGAAGATGAGAGCAGGTTCTGCTATTTCCATCAACATTCGTGCGCCAACTTTCAGCCTGTAACACTTGAGAAAGTTTATCCAAGTTTGGCCATAAAAAAAGCAGCGATCTTCTTGGTTCATGAACCCAACTCGGAACTTATATCCATGGCTTGTCTTCACTGTGACCATTAAACTAATGTATTCAGTTATGGCAAGGCCGAGCATCTTGAGTACATGTGTTCTGGCATAGCAAATAATACACTGCAGGAAAAATAATATGAGAACACAGCATGTTCAAAAAAACCCCACCCTCCCGGATAGAAAAGAGGATTCTAGGAACATACTGTGCGCGTTTCAAAATGTTGTGTTAGGATGAGAAGGAATAAGTGTGGCGTCTCGCCGAGGGCGCAGAAACCTGTAGGGTACTCGCACTTTGGGCACTGCAAATGAAGCACACTAGATTCAGTAGGAAGAAAAATGCATCAACGGCGGCGGCTGCCATCCTAGGATTACCTGCGACCAAGGGACTTGGGTTTATCGGGGATGGATGAAGAATTCGTACTTGGTTCTCCATGAGAAAACCCTATGCAATCGCCGAGAGGGGGTTTTCTCTGAACAAGCAGACGAGGGAGAAAGGGATTCAGGCCCAGTGAAATATTGCCGCTTCATCCATCTAGCTTACTGCTAAAGCTGGAAAGGGGGGTGTGATTTGACGGCTCATTGGGCATTACTGTGGTGCTACGACCGGGGTGTGTCTACCGTGAAGTTGTGCACTCTAATTTGTTCCTATGGCACGTGGACCCCGTTGCTGGTTGCCCCACATATCAGTGAAAGGAAGTAGAAATACAGGAGTAACTAGTTACACATAAATATATTTTTTAACAGAGAGATACTCCCTCTGTAAAGAAATATACAAATCTTTTATATCACAGGCTCACCTTGCCGAGAAAAATACTCCCTCTGCAACGCACGGGCATTAAAGGGGGTTCAGCTGAGAATATAATACTCAGATGTTTTTTTGAGGGATAAAAGTTGCTTTATTGAAGATTAACAGTCATAGGTATACAAATAATTTCGGGGGTTCCTGTGAGCCAATGATGGCGTCCACAGGGCAAAGAAGTAGCAGCTTTTGCGAGCACATGCGCTTCAACATTACACTCGCGTTTTTCATGTATAATCTCCATGGTTTGGAACATATTCTTCTTCATCTTGATCTCGTCCATAATAACTTTGCTGGGCCCCAAGTATGCCTCTCCGATATGCTTGACTGTTGCTGAACAATCGGTGCTAATCTAAACTTGTTGCATGTTTAAGTCAAGAGCCAGAGATAGCCCCTCGCAACATGCCATTGCCTCTAGGATCTCTAGATCAGTAACACTTTCGCACACCAGTGCCGATGCTCCAAGAAAGAAGCCTGTATGATCCCGGCTCACAACTGCCAGGGCTCCCCTTTCACCATTGCGAGATAACGCAGCATCAACATTCATCTTCGCCCAACCCACAGCAGGAGGAGGACACCACTTCTGCACTGAGCTAGTGCTTCTCGAAACCAGGTTCTGGACTTTGGGCCATAGGCCGACCCTGCATGTTTGGGGGCCCATGTGTTCTACCTCAGCGCTTTTCATATTGCAAGCGATCGTACGGCGCTGGTTTTAGATGCTGTCGCAAGGCGAATACACAAAATTGAATAAAGCATGGCAGCTGTTGGAATGAAATCGAACGACAGTTCCTAACCAGCAATCAGAGTTGCAATTCTATCAATGATATACCATGTGATAAATAATACTATCGTACTACTTATACACACAGGACACTTGTTTCACCATGCCAGATTATTACATCAAAATCTTTCGGAGGATAGATCAGTTAGGCAGTTGCGTGTTGCTACTGAATAATTTCAAAGTTGATTTGGACCAGCTCTCCTTGCCGAGAAAGTTCGATTTTGACATCATCCCCTACCGCAAGATATGATTTAGATTTGAACCTTGACCATCCTTTAGCATCAATCATCATGCGACCATCCTTTGTACTTATGATATATTGAGTAGGTTCATTCACACCAAGGCTGTGCATGGTAAGAGAAACTTGGCCGCGGTCACCCGGATTGTTGAATGACTCCCTCGTTGCTCTAGGAATTCTCTGTTTGCAAACAAGAAGACATACCTAAACAGTTAGATCAACACAGTGAATCATGTGAAACAACATGGAAAAAAAAAGAACAAAGCACTTGGGCGGCCAATGCTTACCAAGAAGGTGGACATGTCGGTTTTTGTAAGGACTTTGGTATATGAAGTGCGAACTACAGCCCAGTCTATTGCCAGTGCAACTACACGGGCTGGAGCAGATGCAAGTGCAAGTGTTGGTGCAGGTGCCAAAGCCGCTGCTGCTGCCGGAGATGGTGCTCCTTGTAGAGCTGGTGCCGGTGTCGGAGCAGGTGCCGGTGTCGATGCCCGGTCCTCTGGTAGATCAGACTGATCCGCTGACGCGGTCAGTGCCCAATCCTCAGCTGTATCAGACTGAGCTGCTGCCACTATCAGTGCTAGAGCAACTGTCGGTGCTCGATCTGTGCGAGACAGCGGCGATCGTGTCTGGTCTGCTATGATCAGCTTTCTAACTTGACTAGGATCCGTGACCGTGATCTAGTCTTTTTCTTCATTTCTTTTAAACGCGAGAAGGACTAATTGTGGCATTTTTGTTAAACCAAACTGCAGTTCATCATAGGGATTCAACTTGTACTCAGACAACAGACTGATCCAATTTTTTCCAGTAATATAAGTGATGGACAGTGCCTTCATTACTGGCACGACATAAGAAGTGAAACCTGCAAAAATAGCCATCGTAGAGCAAACCAAACGGTTTATTCTGTGATGAATGTCACATGGCAAAACCTGCATCGTAAAATTGCAGGAAAAGAAAGAAAACATGACATTAAATGAATAAGATTTAGACAGTAAATCAATAAGATTTACTTGATGTGACACGAGTGAATCCTTACCAGGAAATCACTATGTTCAAGTACTAAACAGAAGATTGATCATTCAACTACACGTGGCATGCAGGGGCCCCGCCTACTCCCACAAGCAGGACAGTCCAAAGGTCGTGACAAATTGTATGGACCGAACATCCATGGGGCTGGAAATCCTGGTGGGTGCGATAAACCCTGCAATGCATACATATATTGGAGTGTAACCATAATTGATTGACCGTCCTCACAAAAAATATGATATGGATACTTCAAAATATATAGACTGAATTGAGTGGACAGACATTAACATAGACCGTTCTCAGGACTGACCACACACCAAAAGCGGCAGTACTAATAAACAATACAGGGTTCACAAACACAAATCAAGTACTAAACAATAGTACTTACTACAGACAAGCAAAGTTGCACTAACTAAATCTGTAGACTATTTTTTGCCACCGACCTACGGGATGAACCCCGCATAACTGACTAGGCCATGGACTTCGTGTGAGATGTCTACATGCACCATCACCATCTTGTCAACCTTGGAGAACCTAACAGAGTGGTCTTTCCACTCATAAACATGATGATGAAGACAGGCCGCATCAAATTTGTTGGGAAGCTTTACAAGAACCACACCCTTCGTAATCGAAGGCACATCCAGGAAATTGTTGTGGTCAAGTACAGCCTCGAGAACACGCCTGACAACAATGCTACAGGAAAACACTAGTTTAGGACATGTGGCGACAAGGACACATCAGCTGGATAGTTCAGCAGTAGAACTCATCATCAGGTCTTCCAGTTCACATGGCATGACTTTGAGAACTTCATCTCCACCGCGGACCTGATTCTAATTCAAACAGAAACCATATTTTATTACTACCTCCGTTCAGAAATATAAGATGATTTTCGATATTATACTCCATATATGACTACATATACGCATAGAAATGAGTGAACAAAGACACTAGAACATGTCTTCAAAGGCATGAGAGCAGATGGGATTACATGCAATATCCATAACACAAGTTACTGAGGCAAATATACCCTCTTAAAAGGTAGCATTGATGTTCATAAAGTACTCCCTCCGTCCCAAAATTCTTGTCTTAGATTTGTCTAGATACGGATGTATCAAGCCACATTTTAGTATTAGATACATCCATATCTAGACAAATCTAAGAAAAGAAATTTGGGACAGAGGGAGTAGTTGAAAGTAATCCATAAGAAATCAGTGTCAACCTCTCGCATGTTTTGGTCAAAAGAGGAATTTAGAACCGTCATTTGGCACACAAAAATCACATGCAAGATCACCCAGAAAGTTGTATTACTAGTACTAGTACTGCGTGTTAGATGAAAAAACACGATCAAGATCGAGAAAAAGATCGTTAAGAATAGATAACCTGGACTTGCTTAATGAGGGATCCCGGAGAGGGGGGCTTGGACAGGGCGATGGCTTTGAGCTTGTCTGCGGTAGTCTCGGCGGGGTGCTTGCGCTTCTCCGTGCCATGAGCCTCGACGGTTTTGGCCAGAGCCATAGACATCACTTCGGTCGGTGCTCCAGCGTCCATCAAGAAACTGTCAAATAGAAATAAAAGAATAGAAACCATAATCACAAACCCAAAAGAAGAAAAGAGGGGTAGTTATAGGATCAGTCTCGGGGTTGCAAGACCGGGCCTTGGCCAGAATCAACACCATTGATGCACTCACCTTTCCTTCTTTGGGAGAGAAGAACAATGGCAGACACAGGTCAGGGTTTTCTTGAAGAAATGAGGAAAAAGATGAGGCAGAAGCGAGGGTTGGGTAGAGACGAAGCTGAGAGACAAGAGTGAAATGATGGTTTCTTCGTCCGTCCAACTTACTGCTGGAAAGGAGGGGGTTTTGTGATTTGACGGCTCATTGGGCACTATTGCGGCGCTTCGATCGGGGTAGTCTACCATCACTCTACTACGGAGTAATTTAGTGCATGGCTGGTGGACCCCGATGCTGGCTGTCCCACATGTCGGTGAAAGTGAGTACTTTAGTGCATGGCTGGAGGAGGATCCACACGGTAGTGCGTGTCCACTGTTTTTCAGAAGAAAAAAATGATTACAACAAGCATTTCCACTCTTACGACGGAGGAGTGCGAAACATGGCAGCCACTTGAACATACACAATGCTCCTACTACTAGGCATGTGCAGTGGTTCATACGTCAGTACTACACAATCTTGTTGCTAGTGTAGTAAGATATGACGATAACAAATGATGTTGTGCGCATGTAAACTACTCCTATATGTAACATCGTACCGCTTTTTCGACTGTCCGGTCGAGAATGGATGGTGAGATCAATGTTAACAGAACTAGGTCCACAACAACGGAGAGTACGGTGCTACAGTAATCCACGAAACATGAACCACATGAAGCACGAATAGTGTTAGGCAGGGTGTATGAAGGGTGCACGGGATGGGAGCAAAAGTTCCCTTCTCGACGCACTTTTGGGTGTTTGGCAGAGTGCATGAAGGGTGCATGAGTCCACACTGGTAGGTTGACAAAAATACACGAAGAGGAAACAACTATATTGAGATGAGAATGCAACCAAACACACCCACACACTTTGTGCTATAGTGACTGATCTACACCGTCTGAGTTTGATCCAACGGTCATGTTGCGCCGAGACATGGACATGCCCATGCAGAGGGTTTAGCCCGACGGCCGGCATCGTCGCGCTGGCACGACGGTAGGGATCGCGCAGCCGCAACACGTGTGTGGCAACTTGGTTCACCAAGTGGATGAGGCGATCTTGGACCTCGTCACGATCGGCCCGCTCGCGCTCTAGCCGGCTCCCCTAACGGCCTATCGTATATCCCGCTTTCTGCAGCAACGCCGCCGACACCTCGAGCATCTTTGTGGTGGACGCCTGCCGCTTTTGAAGCTCCGTGAACTCCCGCACATAACGGAGGAGCATGGCGCTCCTCTCCTCCTTGAGCTCACGGAGCTCCACATCCTTGGCCCTGAGCTCCGCATCCTTCGCATGGAGCTCCTGTGTCAGGAGCCTCACCTCAGACTCCGTGATCTGCTGCGCCGCCATGGCACCAGGTAGAAGCAATGGGGAGAGGAAGCAAAGGGGGCGAAACATCTTAAAGGCAATGCAATCTACGGGAAGGTGGAAGGAGCGGGGAACACCAGTCGATGACTTCTCACATCAGGGAGCAGTGGGTACAGGCGGAGTCATCGTGACTAATTGCTGCCGCACCTGCTCTTGTCAATCAAAAAATTAAAAATCCCGTCGCGCCTGCTCCCGTCAATCAAAAAATTAAAAATCCTGCCGCACCCAAACACCAGAGCAACGCCGCGGTGGATATTTAAATTTACCTGCCGGCAAGTAGATAAAAAAGGGGTGAAAAAACAAATGTGGCGGCGGCCTAGCTAATCGGCCGAACTAGCCCAACTAGCTAGCCACCGTGCTTCACTGATGTACTCGGCGGAAAGGTGGTCTTTCGTGATTTGACGACTCATTTACTTGCTTCGGTGCTACGACCAAGGAGGACCCAGAAAACGCGTGGTAGGGCGTCCCACGTAAGGAAGAATATATGCGTGCACCACCCGGGAGGACCCCAAAACCGCGTGGTAGGGTGTGCCACGTCTCGGCACGGAGGAAAAATGTGCGTGTAAAAATATACTCCCTCCAGTCCTTTTTACTCTGCATATTAGGTTTGTCTGAAGTCAATCTCATCCAACTTTGACCAAGTTTGTACAAAAAATTATTAACAATCACATAACAACACATTTATTATTAGATCCATCTCGGAATATATTTTCATATTATATTTATTAGATGTTATAGATGTTAATATTTTCTAATATAAATTTGGTCAAACTTAGCAAACCTTGACTTCAGACAAAGCTAATGTGCAGAGTAAAAAGGACCGGAGGGAGTACTGTATTAGACGTAGTAGAGTACCTATGGTTCGATCTCGGGACCCAGCCAGTCGGTTGAAAACACCCCACTAGCCATACAGCTTCATCATGCAAACGTGGCATGGAGGATAGATGTGGTTAGCTCTGTCTCGACCAGCCACAACGTCTCTTGTTCTAGGCAATTCTTCTATTTTCCAAGTTTTTTTAGTTGTAATAACAACACGGCAAGCTAGGGCCGCTCTTCGTGTGTGCCCATGCAAAGATTAGACGATGGAGAGAAGAGAGATTGAGATCGCATACCTGGGACCCACCAGTAAGTGAGATAACGGTCATGCACGTGTTGACGAGGCAGTCCCTCTACTCTACTCAACGCAAGTACTGTATAAAATCAAGTTATGGGACAAAGCCAACAACCGTTCGTTTTTTCAGGCTATCGACTTACGCTTTGTAGTCCAGGTTGCCAGTTCGAATCTCGTCTTTCAGATTTGTTAGTTTTAGGTCCAAATTTGATTAATGACAAGTGGGACCCCCGTGTGTTGTTCCGATATTTCAGTGTAGGATGGTTTTTTTGAACAAACACTTTGCGCGGTTAGACAAGTAACGGCACGAGTTACACGTTTTTTACAAGTTTACAAACAAAAATGACAGCGGCATAGTATATCACATCCACCCCGCAGCTTAGATACTATGGTGATACGAGTGTTTACACCGTTGGAAGTGAGATCCAATTGCTTGGGAGTAGTCTTTGTAATTATACGCAATTTCCAAACTCTCCAAAGATTTTTTTGCAAATAAAACATTCAGGCCTCGTGTGTGCCGCTGCATCTTCGATCCAACGGCTCCCCGATGCTCATATTAGGTGCTCCCCGTAGCTTAATTACCTGCTATGGTGATTGGAGTAGTTGTGGGGCGAATGCTATGAAAATATAATCTAAACCGACCGGAATAAATGCCTACACAAATTAATCCAAGGTTGGAGTGCCCCTCGCAATGTAAATAGCTCCGGCTTTGCAAGGGATGGAGAGGTAATAGCTTCAACGCGTGGAAGATACGGTGTGAGAAAGTAAGGTCAATCGAGAGACATATAGATAGTGAGACAAAGTGAGTGTGGTCTGACATTCATTGAACAAATATATATGCTCTAGAGAGATATTGTCCGATTGAGCTTTTTAGCAAGGGTGAGGGCTGTAAGATAGAGCTTGAGAGATGATCCAGTCATAGACGTGTAGATATATTTTGTGCATGAGATGAAGCAAGGTCAACCGATCACATAGGGTCGCCGTGCGATCAAAAGAGTGAGACGGGTTGGAGAGAGTGACCTAGATATACGATGTGCGTGAGAGAGTATACAATGTTAATAGGTCGAATTGAGCTCAACATGGTGATATATCGTTTTTGTTCAAGAAAGAGCGAGGTCAATCGAGACATACAAAGAGAGAGAGAGATAGAGAGAGAGATTGAGTGAGCATGGCCCACCATGAGGTCGAAAGAGTGGCGGCGGCTTGGATGGACTGACCTAGATAGACAATCTGCGTGAGAGAGTATAGAGTATGTCGATCGAGGCCCGAACAGGGAGATATATCATTTGTGTGTGAAAGAAAACGAGGTTAAATGAGACTCAGATAAAGAGAGCAAGATTGAGCGAGTGTGGCCCGCCATGTGGAAGAAAGAGTGAGACAGTCTCAAGGGAGTGACCTAGATATACAACGTGCGTGCATGCGCATGCACAAGAGGTTGGGGGGCTAGATAGGCAATGCATGTATTTAGCGCGATAGGGTGAGAGGGAGAGGGGGGAGAGAGAGAGAGCTCGGCATGGGGTGCAATGGCGGGTGTGTGAGGTAAATACATTTGGTAACAGAGTGGAAAAAGGGGTTGTGTAGTTGAGAGACTAAGAGGTCGAAACATGGAGAGAAAGAATGAACGTGTGTTGGAAACCGATAGCTTCCTAAGGTGCTTAGGAGAGGAAGATTGACCGATACCGGAAGTATGTAGGGTTTGTGCAGGGGGGGGGGCTAAAAACAACATTTGAATGTAATAGTATGAGACTTAATATCGATGTTTCAATTCGGTGTACATTGTAAGATTTGAATCGAGGACCAGGCATACGGGTAATTATTTCGAATTCGTGCCATACTAAGTTTCGAAAAGTTGACATTGACTCGGTTTCTTGTGCTATTTTGTAGGTCATATGTTTGAATCCATCCAAAAGTGTTCTCACTACCATGGTGTTCATCATATACATATGAATTTGTATTAAAAAAGTAGTGTGGATACAGTGAAATGCGAAATCCACGTTAGAATTGGAGATCGCTACGTGACACACACTCTAATTCAAATAACTAACTACGTGACACACACTCTAATTCAAATAACTAATTATGTGACACACACTCTAATCCACATTAGCGTGGGTACCGTTTTGATTTTTTTTTCAAATAACTCCTCATTAATTAATTTATAGTACTTCCTTTGTTCACTTTTATAAGACCTTGAAGACATTTCAGACAATGTGCAAGTTCCATTTAAGTTGTCTGAAACGACTTACAAAAGTGAACGGATGGAGTATCTCGTTTCGAATGACTAATTATTGCAAGGAAAACACGGGCATGGTAATACATATAGATTCGTTTGCAAATGAAAGAAGATTCGTTTGCATTCTCAAATGTAGGCGCACTAGGCAAACCAGGGTCATGTCGGGGTGGACTCTGCTTCGGTGCCTTAAGGCACCGAAGCATAGTCCTGTCCGGGTGGCCGCGTGTGTCGGACGGACGCGTAGCACCCAGCCACCCACCCCCCTCCCCC